>NW_022681471.1:89900023-90048275 GCF_009764315.1 Trachypithecus francoisi
CACTTTACTACCTTTTAGAAGGGCAATAATCCTATTGAATTAACGCTCCACCCTTACAACCTCATTTAATCTTAATTACCTTCTTCCAGGCTCTACCTCCAAGTCACTTTGGGGGTTAGGGCTTCAACATATAAATGCCGGGGAGACACAATTCAGTCCATAGCGAACAGCGATGGAATACCATGTGTGTTCCCCTCACACATGCAGCTCTTCACTACTTCTCACTACAGCATATCTGAGTGCCTACTTTAAACACAGAGTGAATTACCTGCCTCAGCCAGACTTATGTTTGCTGCTGGCCATAGCACTGGCACCAGTTGTACCACTGGCAATGGCCCTGGCCCCTGCACACTCCATGGCATTAATACCCCTATTCCCTGAAATCCTGGCTTGGACTTTGTCCTGATCTTCTCTCAGTGCCTCTTTGCACACTGAACTTGTAGGACCAGAAGTCAACGTGAATAATCTTGTCCGCAAACCCCAAAATGTACACTGTTCTGGGTTCAGTGTGGTCGTGAGGGCCCCACAGGAATTTGTATCATATAGGATCCCTGTTGGGCATCTACCTCAAATTCAGATATTGTTGCTGCAAAACATCTTCAATGAAAAGCTTTCTGGGCCTTTCAAAAGTGATATGCTTCCCCTCAGCATCTTCAGCTCTCTCAGCATATTCCAGATGTCCTCTTCAGGAGCAAAACTGCCCTCCATGAAAATTAGGTCTAGAATACCAGTTTGGAGCAAGCCCCAGCCTTTACTCACTCAGTCCCTCAGTAGAGGAAAGTTGAACTTTGTTGATGAGGGTGTCACATTGCTTCCTGGCATCCATGTTCACTTCCTCAACTCAAGGCCAAAGAGTACTCCAGGCTTTCAGAGGCTTTGCTGAGGACCTCAGGGAAGTGATCCATGTGCTGTTGGATGATGTGCCTCAGCATTTCTGCCTTTCGGGTGGGCTCCTTCTTCTGGTTCTTGAGCAGCAGGAACACCTCCAACTCAGCCACATTACTGCTCAAGAAGTCCCTGGGCCTGAACTTAGCAAGTGTTGGGGCCTATGGGGCACATCCCTGAGGGAGGTAAGGTGGCAGTGGAGGTGAAATGGGGATTCCAAGGACGTAGAGGAGCATTGAGTGTCCAACCAGCAGGTTTCTCCTTAGTGGCCTGTGATCTGATAACAGGAGAGTGGGGAGAAGGCCTCCTGCTCAGCCTTAAGAGCCTGGTTCTCACCTCAGGCCTGGTAGTGTGAGGGGCCTCAGCAAGCAAGCTCTCCCATGGATTGGAGGAAGGCTGCCTCTGCTGTTTGTACTTTAGAATACTAACCCAGACTTTGGTCCTTCTGATCCCTCTATTCCCTGAGACCCTAGAAGATACAGTGAACTAGCTCCTCAGTAGCAAGCAGCCATTCTCTGGGCTTCCCAGCTTTGACAGAAGAGCATCAGATGGTGGCACATTTAGCCTGCATTCAGGGGTCTTCGCCTTGGTGGCTGGAAGGGCGTGTCCTGCTCAATCTGAGGCTGCCCCCATCAAACCACCACAGTCTTCACCCTCAATAGAGAAAACTCAATTTTACCCTTCAACTGAAAACCCCAAATACCAGCAGTAGAATTAAGAGAGAACTTGAAACCATCTCTTCCTTCTGTGGAGGCGTGGGAATATCTAGGAGGACTGAAGTGGATTTATTCTTCTGGGGTGCACCTCAGTCTCATGGATCAAAGCTACCTAAATCCCTCATGCTCCTGGACACTGAGACTGTACTTGGCAGGATCCATGGAACACCTGAGCTCTATTCCTGGGCGCTGCAAGTGCTCACAGTGAGAAATGTCCTGCATACATTCTTGGCCTATACCCTGAGACCTGAGACCCCAAGGAGGAGTTGGAGGGATGCCTCAGGCTCAACGAAGCCATTCCCAGGAGCTGATAGGGATCAGCTGATGGGGATCAGCAGGGGTGGGACTCCATGGGGTCCACTGTGTGATGGGGTGAGCAGTCCCCTTGGTTCTCGCTCAGGGTCTTCACTTTGACTCCAGGCAGGGCCTGCACTGCCTGCCATCTCCTGACCTGAGGACTGTCCCCTTAGACTAAGGCTGCCACTTCCTGTATATCTCTGAGGAGAGAGTGAAGGTAGGGGACTCCCAGGGTGAACATCAGGGGCCAGATTGTGCTGGTTCTCTTCTACTCTGGAGTGGTGGTCCCCTCAATCCTCAATAAGGGTCCTTACCTCAACTCAAGTCAGGGCCTGAGCTCCATCCAATCTACTGATCTAAGAACAACCCCTTCAAACCAAGCCGTCAACTCCATGAGAGTCCAGAAAAGGAAGCAACAGGGGTCTCAGCTAAACAGCTCTGATCAGGGCCTCCCAGGGCTGAGGCCAGGGCTGGAGTTGTGCAGAGACCCCCCTGGTCAGACATGTGTGGCCCCTTAGTTCTTCTATTGTACCATGTGGTAAAAGATTACATTGTCCAAGGAAATGCCTACAGAAAAATCCTTGACCAAAGAGAGGTCTGGTTGTGGCTCCCGGGATGCAGTCACTAAGCCCTCGGGATGTCCTGCCTTATCATCGTGTCCGTGTTTATTTGGAAACCTTGTGTCGTGCTGGATAGTCTATGCTGCAAATGACTTATGATGGCAGTCTTGGGTCACATGGTATTAGCTTGACCTCCAGAGGGGCTAACGACTGAGGTTAGTCACTTAACCTCATCACCTCAGTTTTCAACCACGTCGACCTGACTGAGCCTCAATAAAAACAACGAGCACAAAGGCTCAGGTGAGCTTCTGGAGTTAGCAATACTCCATGTGTACTGTCTTACCTAGAAGTTAGTGCTGGCTGGGACTCCACGCAGAGAGGAACGTTGGAAGCTCTGTGCCTGGAACTCCCTGGGCTCTGCCCTATGTGCCTCTTCCTCTGGCTGATTTTAATCTGTATCCTTTCTCTGTAATAATCCATAACCATGAGCATGCCAGCTTTCAGTGAGTTCGGTGAGTCCTTCTAGCACATTATCAAACCTGAGGTGGGGCTTGGGGACACCTGAACTTGCAGTTGGTGTAAGATGTGAGGGTGGTCTCGGGGGCTGCTGAACTTTGCAGGTCTCCACTGTGACTTCTGGTAGGATCTGGGATTCCTTCCTCTGTTGACCTGATGCCTTTGCTGTCAGGCGTCACCTCAGAGAAAACACTGAGCAGGAAGTGATCATGCCTGTCTGCCAGTAACCTCTACCCTGGCCTCTGAGAGCAGATAGCACAGGTGAGGATCTCTGCACCTTCTGGTTTGCTTGGTTTCCTCCATCCTCCCTCAGACTCCTCAGCTAGACTCCTAGCAGGACCTGGGTCTCCTCTTTCTGTTCACTCGAGGCCATCCCCTTAGATCCAGTCTGAGCCACACAGAGAGCCTCTTTAGGAGAAAACCAGCGGAGACCTCAGTGAGATAGCCCTACTGGCGGCCCTGCATGGCTGACCACAGAAGTCAGATTTTGTGGGACCCCCTCTGTTCTGGGGTGGGTTGTGCCTTTCATCCTCATCCAGGGTCTGTGCCTTGATATCTGGCAGGAAATGGGTGACCTCCCTTCTGCTGAACTGAGTCCTCTACCACCACTTACCCAAGGCCTCATCATCCTGAGACACCTGCAGGGAAGAAAGGAAACATTTCATCTTGCTACCCCTGCCCGGGCCTTCCAGAGCCAACAGCAGGGGTGGGACTCTGGGATCCTCTCTGCTCCAGAGTGACTGATCCCCTGAATACTCACTCGGGGACCTCACCGTGACTCCTGGAATGGAATAGACTTTCTCTTTCCTACTGATCTGAGGCCTGGCCCCTCAGAGCATGGCTCTCACCTCCAGGAGACCTCTGTCTGGGAAGCTGGGGAATCTCATCCTGCCTGGGGTCTCCAGGGGATGACAGCAGGGGCCAGCCAGACTCCAGGGCCGCTATATCTGGCTTTAGTACAACACAGGTTCTCATGCCGGGGCCAACCCCTTGGCTGCAATCAGGGCCTGGGATCCATTGCTGATCTGAGGCTTCTGCTCCTAAAACCAACACCCTTACTCCAGTCTCCTGAGGAGGAGTGACACACGCATTCATTGCCTGTGTCAGTTGGCCTCCCCTTCCTGGGATCTTCTAGGGCTGACAGCAGGGCTGGTGGTGACGGAGCTCTATAGAGCCTCATTTGTTCTGAAGGTAAGAAAGTTTTCTGCAGGAATGAGTTCTGCTGCTTCTCCAGAATGCAGTCAGACTTGTTGTGTCTTGTTTCCTTTCCCTTCCCCTATAGCATGTGTGTGTGTGTGACATTTTCATGTATACGGGGATTGATTTCTGGATCTGCTATCGTTTTCCATTAAACAATTTATCAGTTCCTAATCCAGAATCACACTGCTTAACTGCTGCATTAACTTTGCTATCACTTAGGCCAATTCCCCGTTCATTATTTGCTTTTCTTCAGTCCGGTCTTGTTTTTTGTTGTTGTTGTTGATTTTTTTGTTTTTATTTGTTCTTGTGTGTGTGTGTGTGTGTGTTTTTTTTTTTTGAGACAGTGCCTCGCTCTGTCACCCAGGCTGAAGTGCAGTAGCACGATCTTGACTCACTGCAACCTCCACCTCCCAGGTTCAAGCGATTCTTCTGCCTCAGCCTCCGAGTAGCTGGGACTACAGGCGCAAGCCACCACACCCATCTAATTTTTGTATTTTTAGTATAGATGAGGTTTCACCATGTTTGTTGGGCTGGTCTCAAACTCCCGACCTCAGGTGATCCTCCTGCCTTGGCCTCCCAAAGTGCTGGGATTATAGGCATGAGCCACTGCGCCTGGCTGGTCTTGGTTTTATAGCTGTTACATAGCTGTGTATTTATCCAGGTCACCTTTAAGTTCAATTGTAATCCAAACATTTTCTCATATGTCATGCAGGTTTTATTAGAATATGACATATTCATGGGTTCAGAATTTTCATGGCCTTCATTAAAGTTTTTCATTTTCTTTTGTTTAACAATGGAACCATTTAACCTATGTTTATTTGTAGATATATTATATTTAAAATTACTGTTTGGGATGCACTCATTTTTTTACTCTATTCTAATTTGTGATAGGTTGCACATAGAAAACCGTAAACTTTTGTATAGTTATTTGATATAATTCCCACTCAATAAACTCTTGATATTTTTCCATTAATTGTCCTACATTTTATTTTCTTGGTAGATGATGACATTTTCTGAAAATGGTGATAAAATTTTGCTATTCTATTCATTATTCATATCTATTCTTTTTGTTCCTTTCTTAGAGAATTTGGTAGAATCTGCAGTAAAGTCTTGACTGAAGTGGTGATATCAGGCATCTAGGTTGCTTGCCTTTGTTGGAATTATCCTGGTGTTTCACCATCTAATACACTGACGCCTTTTAATCTCATGCCTATCAAGTTAAACATGCTTTGTTTTGTTCCTAATTTACATAAGAAAGTCATTTAAAAAGTCATTTTAAAAATTCAACATTCAATCTTAATGAAATTTCTCATTCTTATTAATGAGAAATTTCATTAAGATTGAATGTTGAATTTTTAAAATGACTTTTTTTTTCATTGATCCAAGTGGCATTCCCCATCCCCGCACCCAAAGGCATGGATCTGGTGTTTCTGCACATCTTCTGAACAAATGGCATTTACAGCTTTGTTTGAGGATATTTGCAAAGCTGTTCCAGGTCAGGAATTGTATTTGCTTACATTCCAGTGTAATAATGCTTGAGTCTCCTCCCCAGTCCAGAGACATTGCAAGGAGATATAGCTAACGTCTCTCTCTCGGTCAGAGGGCAGATTTGTTTTCTAACCAGAATAATAATGATAATGACTTCCTCCAGGACAACATTGGGTCAGGTTTGCTAGCAGTGCGCTTATAAGATTGGGCGATTTCTAAGCTCAGAATTCCTCAGCAGTGACACAGATCATAAGGTAGGACTTGGTGAACCACAGCAACTGATGTAAACATGAAGCTCATGTGGCCTGCCATGTAATGCATAATAAAGTGTCCAAATCTGTTTGAACTAATTGTCTCCTTACTCTCTGTACTTATGGAAATGTGCTAAGCCTAATGGCTCCTTGAGTACTTCACTCAAATATTTATAGGTGTTTGAATTTTGGGGTGAAGAACAATTTTGTGGAATCTGTCAGCGATAAACCACTTAAGAAAGGTGAAGAAGAAAGTTATATGAAAATCAGAGCTCGGTACTTTTTACTTTTTGGAAAATGAATGAAGTGTTGAGGCAGGATGAACATATTTAGCAATAAAAGCATTTTTGGTTGTTTTTCTTTCAACTTTTAGTTTACATTCAGGGGTACTCATGCAGGTTTGTTACACAGGTATATTGCGTGCTGCTGAGGTTTTGGATATGATTAAACTTGTCACCCAGGTAGTGAGCATAGTTCCCAATGGGTAGTTTTTCCACCCTTGCCCCTCTCCTACCCTCCCCATTCTTATAGTCCCCAGTGTCTACTGTTTCCATTAATGTTCATGTGCACCCAATGTTAAGCTCCCACTTGTAAATGAAAACATGTGATAATTGGTTTACTGTTCCTGCATTAGTCTGCTAAGGGGAATGGCCTCCAGCTGCATCCATGATGCTGCAAAGGACATGATTTCATTCTTTTTTATGGCTGTGTCATATTCTATGGTGTTTATGTACTACATTTTCTTTATCCAGTCTACCATTGATGGGCATTTAGGTTGATTTCATGTCTTGGCTGTTGTGAATAGTGCTGCCATGAACATATGGGTGCATGTGTCTTTTTGGTAGAATGATTCATTTTCCTTTGGGTATATCCTCAGTAATGGAACTGCTGGATCAAAAGATAGTTCTATTTGTAGTTCTTTGAGAATGAAAGCAATTTTAGAAACTGCTGCAGGCAACTGGAAGGAATAAAAGCAGTTCAACAGCCACTTGATATGTTGTGCAAAAGTGGTGGACATATTGTGGATGTGGGGCAAAGAATGGAGAACTGCCTTCAGTGCAAGGATTTTGTTTTTTTTGTAGAGAAGAGGTTTTGCTTCTCTAAAAACTTCTGAGAGGTGGGAGGATTGCTTGAGCCTGAGAGGTTGAGGCTGCAGTGAGCCATGATCATGCCACTGCACCCCAGCCTGGGGGACAGAGAGAAACCCTGTTTCAAAAAAAAAAAATAGGAAAAGAAAAAAAAAGAATAGATAGCCCCGTTCAGTTCCCAGGTGAAGGAAGATTTCCAAATACTGGAGGATAATCTTCTAGGGGACAGTTGTCCTCACTCTCTCCTCCCTGGAATTTGTTCAAATTCACACCCTTCATCCATTTTCAGAGAACAGCTGACATCAGCAAGGAAAGTTTGTTTCTGCTTTCTCTCAGTTCATAGTCCTCATAGAGTGGGTCTTGACCCATGCCACACATTGCCCGCTCCAAAAGCAAGATTTACCAAAAAACTTGGGCAGTGGGATATGGGCAGAAGGTGGAGAAGGGATGAGCAGGAGGGATAAAGTCAGCAAGTACCTTGAGGACTGCACTCCTATCATGTTGGTATCACCTAGCAATTTTTTTTTTTTTTTTTTTGAGATGGAGTCTCGCTCTGTCGCCCAGGCTGGAGTGCAGTGGCTGGATCTCAGCTCACTGCAAGCTCCGCCTCCTGGGTTTATGCCATTCTCCTGCCTCAGCCTCCCAAGTAGCTGGGACTGCAGGTGCCCGCCACCTCGCCCGGCTAGTTTTTTTGTATTTTTTAGTAGAGATGGGGTTTCACCATGTTAGCCAGCTTCACCTGGCACTTTTACAAGCTCAGGATCAGCCAGTCTCCTGAACCTACTCAAGGATGCTGAGGTAGCTCTCCTACCACTTCCTCAGAAGGACAGAGCTTCCTCACTTCCACAGATGGCCTAAGATATCACAAGACAGTGAATAGCGTTAAGCAGTGTGTGTGTGTTGTGAGGGATTAATGTCTCCGAGGTCAGCTGTAAGCCTGACCTAGTGGGAGGAACAGAGAACACAGGAGTGCCCCAGGTAGCCCAAGGTTAACCTCAAGGTAATCTCAGACTCCCAGAATCCTTACAGCAAGTCATTCTGAACACTTAGGGCCCAACCTGCTTGAGCCATTCACTCATGTGAAGGACAACAGGACAGATGGAGGTTCCTACGTGGATGAAGAACAGGAACAGTTCTCTAGGAAGGCTGGTGGGAGAGGAGGGTGTCTTCAGAAAGAGGAATGTCTAATTAGAGACTTCTAACCCACATCTTGTCTAGTGAATGAACTTGAAACATCTGTGAATGATGGAGAGGCACAAGGGATTACCTGAACCCTGTGAGGGGAGCTCTGAAGGTCGGGTGCTTTGACACAAGGCCATTGGATTGACTGAGCAGCGTGACTTGGAAAGATCAAATGTTCAAAGGGCCTTGTCTGGAGCCCCAGACACTTCACTTCAGTAGAAATAATAAATATGGGGTCTATACGGTTTTTTTCCTTTAGTTTTTCTTTCAGCATTGTTTTAAAGCAATACAAATTTAATCGTGGAAAGCTGACAAAATATAGAAGAGTCTTAAGCAGGCAACTTGTTTGACAAGGAGAGCAGCACATGTTGTTCAGTGTCACTGTGAGGCGGTTTATTTATCTGCTCCACTGTTGTTGGACAGTTGGGTTATTGCCAATTTATGACCATTATGAATAATGCTGCTATGAATACCCCTTTACATGTCCTTTCCTGAACATACACCCTCATTACTGTTGAGTATATACCTAGGAGTTGAATTGCTGAGTCATAGGATATGCATTTGCTCAGCTTTAATAGTTACAGGGAAAAGATTTTCTCATGTGGTTGTACCAACTTCTACTTTCACTAGCCATATGAAAAAGTCCTGAGTGCTCTATATTTTCTCCAAAATGAGCTGTTTTTCTTCAATGTTATTTTAGCCATTCTGGTGTTTTTGTAATGGTTTCACATTGTGAAAACTGTGTAATGTGGTTTCACATTGTGAATGTCAATGTTTGTGTAATTGTTTTACACTGTGGTTTTATTTCACAGTTCCCTAATGATTACCGAATCAATGATTAGTATCTTTTCTTATGATGAATTGATGATAATGTCTTTCCATATCACTAATGATTAATGATTAATATTTTTATATGTTTACTGTCTATTTCATGATGTGAGAAGTTAATGTTAAATTCAGAATGCCACTGGATTCTCCATCTTCAATATGAACCCTGGAATTGACACAAGACCATCACAGCCCCAGTAACAGCCACCCTGATATGCTCAGAGACAAACTATTGTCTGATGCTCTGCCCATGTTAGTATTCAAGTTGCTACAATTAAGGTAGTAAGATTGCCCAAATACTAAATCAGCTCATTAGAGAGTCATACTTCTACTCTTTTAATATTCACCCTTCTATAGCTGTGGGTCACCCAACATCCCAATCCTGGACCCTACTTGTACCCAAACAGCACTTTTTAATCCCCTGTTTTGCCTCAACCCTATCCCACCATGCACACTGAAGTTTCATGGTCTACATATCCTATTGTGTCTGCTCTATCCATTGCTTGTCTGAAGACAAGTCCTCCTTCCTGGACCCCCACCTGGCCCCTTTTGTCCAAGGCTGAGAGTACCCACTTCCATCCCCTAAAATACTCTGCCACTCTCTGCCATCACTCTTTAAGTACCTTAAAAGTTCTCACGCCATCTGCACAAGACAGCCCATGGGTGAACTTGGTCCATGTTCCTTCAAGTCCAGTATCCACATAAAAACATTGAGCTGTTGTTTCTAGATATTTTGTTGGCAGAATTCTTTTATCCACCTGAATAATTTCTTTAAAAAATGGTAGCAATCATTTTACTCTGTGTAATTCCCAGACCATGAAGACTAGGATGGCAGAGGAGCTATAACTGAGCAGGGGGCTATGAGCCTGGGCTCTGGCCCACTCAGTACCTCTTCTTCCTTCTCAGCCTAGTGAGCTTGGACACTCACCCTCACAATCCTAGGGCTTCCTTATAAACTCTTTGCAAAGCCCTCTGTCAGGAGAGCCTTCCTCAGATGCAGGCCTCCCCATCGTGTTTCTACACAGGCATCTGTCTGCACAGACTGCAATTTGTGCTTGGCTTTCAAGCACTGTCAAACACTTATGCCTCCCCCACGCCAACCCAACTACATCTCACAATCATTTTTCTTGTTTTGTCAACTTATTTATCCTTAATTGCTTCCTATATACACACAGGTACACACTCTGCATTAGTCCACTCATCTCTCCTGCTCTCAACAGGCAGGTTGCGGACCCCCTGCCATTCCCTGCATTTCCTCATTCCACTCGGGATTGTTCACAGGCCCTGACTTTTCACTCTTCCCAAAGCCAGGTCTCTGCCCTCCTTCCAGGCCCAGCTACAGATTGTCCTCTAGGAAAGGGATCTTTGTTACTGCCCTTACCTGGAAGCTTCTCAGCATCTTACAACACAAGGGGTCTCTGTCTCAACACATTTGCTTTCCTAGCTTCAAAACCATTCTCAGGTTAGGATCTTCCTGGTAGGTGGATTTTATTCGTTTATCAGTCAGACTATCTACATGACTAGGGGCTTGGTGCCTCTTACTTCCATGTTTTTGCCTTCCTGATATCATATACAATCTCCAGTTGTTTTCAATGTTGGGTACTTTGCATTGAACCCAGAGGGAGACAGGACAGAGGGACCTTAGCAGTTTTTTTACAAATCAGCATGAAGCCTGGTGATAGGACCCTCTAAAGTAAAACAGCTCAGTTGTTCAGCATGCAAGCTGAAGTGGAAACAATTAGTGTTCCTGCTTAAATGACCAGATAATAACGATGCATAACTACAGTTCACAGCACTCTCTCTATTCCCACTGTGATGACCCTGTAAATGATGGGTGCATGCTGGATCTTCCAGTCACTCCCCAATCACTTATGCTGTGCACCAGGCACTGCACAAGGACCTCAGGTACAAAGACGACTCAGGCCCCTTCCTAAGCAGCTGAAACACATGCACAACAGTTCTTCCCATCTAGGCTGGATAAGGGCCAGTGGGCAGTAGCAGCTGAAGTAGGTCACAAGGTGGCATCAATGAGAAAAAAAACATGTGCATGAGACAGGGTATCCACTTTCTGCAGTGCTCATAAATGAGGATATGCAGGCTGTTATGTCATGCAGAGGATAGGTCCAGTGCTCAGGAACATCCACAAGCCCCCTGCACTCTAAATCACCTGGTCTGGAGTCTCTGGAGTCTATGATGAGAACTAGGGCTGTGTTATCCACCTCTCCAGGATGCTGAGGTTGGAGTGGTATTCATGGAGGAGATTTTGTGTGATGTCTTCCAATTGACCCTGAGTCGGCACTCAGAGGAGAGTGAGCACATGTTTCTGGGCAGGGCAGGCTGCAACATGTGAGTGGCTGAGATGAGGACTTTGTTCTAGGGGGGTGTTTTAGTCCGTTTTCACAGTGCTGATAAAGGCATGCCTGAGACTGGGCAATTTACAAAAGAAAGAGATTTCATAGACTCACAATTTCCTGTATCTGGGGAGGCCTCACAATCATGACGGAGGGTGAAAGACACCTCTCACATGGCGGCAGACAAGAGAAGAACACTCGTGCAGGGAAACTCCCCTCTATAAAATTGTAAGATCTCGGCAGGGCGTGGTGGCTCACTACTGTAATCCCAGCACTTTGGGAAGCCGAGGCAGGTGGATCACCAGGTCAGGAGATCGAGAACATCCTGGCTAACACAGTGAAACCCCGTCTCTACTAAAAATGCAAAAAAAATTAGCCGGGCATAGTGGCGGGTGCCTGTAGTCCCAGCTACTCGGGAGGCTGAGGCAGGAGAATGGCGTGAACCTGGGAGGCAGAGCTTGCAGTAAGCAGAGATCACGCCACTGCACTCCAGTCTGGGCAACAGAGCAAGACTCCGTCTCAATAAATAAATAAATAAATAAAACTGTAAGAACTCATGAGACTTATTCACTATGTCAAGGACAGCACAGGAAAGCACTACCTCCATGATTCAATTATCTCCTACCAGGTCCCTCCCACAACAGGTGGGAATTTAGGATGATATTTGGGTGGGGACACAGCCAAACCATATCAGAGGGGCTTTCTAATGCTGTGTCAGACTGAAGGGTGGTCTGTGTTGGAGCAAGGAGCAATCCGTAGGAGAGGATAGCTGCAATTTTTTTTTTTTTTTTCACAACCCCATGAGGATCTTTCTCTTGGCAAGGGTTTTGCCAGATTACAGCCTTTCAGAGCAGGTCCCCACTGTAAGATTGTGTACTGATCCTTCCAAAAACCCGGATGGCAAGGATGCGTTTTAAGTGTTTGAGGTTAATCCTCTCTCACCGGGACAATTTGAAATCCCCATCTTCTACTGTGCAATTTGTTATTCTGGGCTGGAATCAGACAGACTCTTCTCCACTACCCCATCTCCTCCTTCTAGATTGGAAAAGCTCAGTCACAGTTCATATATATACTCAGTTTTAGTAGGTCCTGCACAACAGTTTTCCGAAGTACTTTTACAAATTTTCCCTCCCACCAGCAATGTATGATTCTTCAGGTTGCCTCCCATTCTCCCCAACACGTGTTATGTGCCAGCATTCTGGTGGTGTCAGTGGTTACTTCAATTTCTGTTGCCCTGGGGATTAATGAGGTTGTGTGCCTCTTTATACCAATACCATGTACTCTCAATCATGATATCCCTGGAAAGTTTATGACATCTGGTAGTGTGTGTTCTCTAGCTTTGTTCATCTTCTTAAATATTGCTTTGCCTACACTTTATGCATTGAATTTCTTTATCACTTTTAGAAGCTGTTGTCAAATTCCACAAAAATGTGTCAGTTTTGGATGGGATCATGTTACAATTGTATATTAACATCAGGAGAATTTATATTTTAGCAATAATGACACTTGCAATCCATGAATATAGTATATGCTCCATTTGTTCAGAGTATTTGGTAGCCTCATATGATTACGCTTACCATAATTGATACAGAATATTCCTGCAATGCACAAACTACAGCAATATCACTAACATGTAGGTAAATCAGAGTCTTTATTATATGTATTTTTCATTATCTTGTGATTTGGTGTTCATTCCTGAAAACGCTGGTTCTCACACTTGAGTGTGCATCAGAATACACTTTCTATGTAGAGGGCTTATTAAAAAACAGATGTCTGACCTGCAAACCCCAGGGTTTCTGATGCAGAAGGTTAGGGTGAGGCCCGATAATCTGCATCTCTAACAAGGTCCTAGGTGATGTTAGTGCTGCTGGCCAGTGGACCACACTTGAGGAGCCCCTGCCTTAAAGACAGGCAGAGGAAATAGGTACATTGGTCCAGAACCTGTCCTTGATGCTAAGGATACAGGAGGGTGTAATCATGGCCTATTTACTACAGAGTCTCTCTGGCTGATGTGGGAAGCAGGACTGCAGCAGATGACTATAACGCATCCTGGGAACTGCTTTACGATTTTTACTTGTTAACCTGGGAGCTCAACGAAGATTGTTTTTTTTTTTTCTTAGGCAAATAAAAACAAAAACAAAAATATAGTGCCGACTGGATGGATGAGCCCCTGCTGAGTAAATTCCAAGAGATTTTGAATATGTGGCTGTGTCCATACTGGCAAGAGATGAATATTTGAGTGTGAATACATGGTGAGAAATTGCTGTGAAATATGGCTTTCTCATCCCTTTTTTTTGTCTCCTCCTTCATGGGAATTTAAACAGTTCAAAACCATAGAAATGTGTCGATGGTTTTTCATGACTGTAATATTTCTATCGGCATGATAAGGCAACATCACGACTGTTCTAATACAAAATGCTCTTAGGAATTGGGTCTTTATTAAGATATAGGTAAGTGTCTAAATATTGGGTATATTATTTTAAGTGTGTGTTTCTAAGTGTGGTTTTGCAGAAATGGCCATTTTCACTTTGATGGGATAGTTGGGATATGATGGAACATCTGACATAATGTTTTAGGTTCCATCTTTATTAGGTAATCCTTCATATTATTATCCACAAACAGAAAACGTTTTCCTGACCCCTGTAACATTTCAGGATGAGAGATGGAATGTTCTCACTCACCACTTATTGTGCCATCTTAGGTGCAGGAGTGGGAGGGTGGAAGACGAAGCTTTGCTCGATTCAGGATGGCTGCAGACCAGCATGGATGCTTTATCTTCCTGGTATTTACAAGCGCGTGGAATCTCATTTCTCCTGGGAATTGCTTAGTTTTTCAAGAGAGGATCCTTCAGGAGAGAGAAAAACTGAGCAGCTGTGCACAGCTGACAATGCCACAGTAAGGAAGCTGTTCAATTCAAGTGAGAATGAAACTGCAATTAGGTGTGAATAACTAAGTGTATTTTGGAGTTAACATGTTCAAAACCAATGGAAAGTTTAAATAAGAAAGAATGGTGAAAAGATAGTATTATATGGAAATAATTCTAACAAGATTTATTCCCTTGTAAAAGATTTACTTACTTGCTCTTGTTAATGTGTCATTTTTGTTTTTTGATATTATTATCACAGTAAAATTTCATGCACTTTGTGGGTATGGGCATCACAGAATGTAAAATTAGGCAGTTGGGCAAATGATGTTTTCTCCATTTGGGTATTTGCATATAAGTTGCAACAGTACTTTTTGAGGAATATTAACAGAATGGCTCTGGGTAATTTCTGGTGTTTCCTGTTTTTGCTTACATTGGAAAAGAGGCTGACATACAGAAGATTTGATTGAGTATGCATTGGAATAGAGTCAGAGCAAGGTGACAGTGGACCACTGTGAGTTTTGCAACTATCTTTTGGTCATTGTTCTGTGGAGGGAGGGAATGGAACTTTTAGTTTAGATGTTACATCATTGTTGGTGATCATTTTTATTGTGATGTTAATAGTAATTGTTGTTTTCTTTAGGCAACTATAGGACAGAATGGAAGAAAACCCAGAGTGAATCACATGAGAGTAAGAACCAGGATTAGAAGTCTGAAAAACCTGCAAAGAGACTTTTCTGTCAAAGAATGCAGGCATATTTTAGGAAGAGAAAGCTTAATGACACAGAAGTAAACAAGCAGACAGAATCTCTACCTTCATGGAGCTTTCAGTTTAGCAGGCATTAAACTAGTCATAGTAAGTAAAATTGGGATTCACATACACAATGAAAGTCCAGGAAGCTATGGGAGAATATCACAAGGTCTTGACATACTGTAGGGGAGATCAGATCGGAGGAAGCTTGTTTGAGTCAGTGGTGATTAAGTTGAAATGGGAAGGGTGAACATGAATTAGTCAGGCAAAGGACAGTGGGAGAAGTTGGGAGGTGTTCCTCAGACCAAGAGAATAACTCTTTGGAAGGCTTGAGTGAGGAAGGAACTGGGCCTATTGGAATCAAAATAAAAAGCAATGCTTCTAGTGTGATTACAGCATAGTGAGCAGGAAAGAGACCAGTGAAAGATGAAATGAAAGATCAGTCATGACCATTCAAAACCATGTTTGATATGAGAAATGTTTTGGACTTTATCCTGAGATTAATGGGGAGGCAGGAAGGGATTCAGCACTGGGATGCCACAGTTAGATTTTTATTATTTGAAGGTCATTCTGGCTTCCTTAAAACCTCGGCTGTATGTACTGAAAGGAGCTGAGGGGGATATTGTAAGAATGCTTGATTTGGGTGTCATAACTTAAAACTCTGTAAGCAAGAGTTTGTTGACTTGGGAGCAGTCTCCTAAGATGTAGGATTTAATACACTGCTAATGACACCAGTAGATGGTACAAACTCATTAGTAGAATGGCTCATAGGAGCATTGAAAATGTAATGGCCCATGCTAAGTGAGATTGAAATGCAAGAATTGTTGTGGCATATTGTGCTGGAAGGGATTAAAGGACTCAGGGATATGTACGTGCTGCAATTGATAAACTGTGTGTGAACAGAAGCCCCTCCAGATGAGTACATTCCATTCAAAAGACCAGAGGACACACACCATCTACTGAAGCAATAAAGAATGCACTGCTGAGGGAGATACTAGAATCTCTGAGACATTCAATAGTGACTCGCCTCTTCTGTACTAAATGTAGGCACTGAGTATAGGAGATGCTGCTGAAGATCTTGGCTTGTTGCAGGATTTGGGAATATAAGACCCTGAAACAATAGTGAAGTGGCAGCTCTTAACTACCAGAAACCAAAGGTTCACATTGTCATAATGATATGCTAACAGCCAAGGAGGTTGGAGGTATAGAGAGTCATGGAGGTGATTAATAGAACATAGTGCCCCTATGCAAAAAGTAGAAAGACAGATTACAAGGACAATACTTTGCCTGTACCAGCAAAAAAAAAAAAAAAAAATTAAGTGGAAATAACCAGGGGTCTGAGGGAAGTTGCTCAAATAAAAAAGCTAAACCCTTTCACAATTTCTAGACCTAAGGCAGTTTTTATACTCTTAAACCCTCTTCAACTGCCATGACACTACAGATCTCCAGGTGTCCATGTCAGCTGAAACCCTATGCCTAATACTAGGTGAGAAAATACAAATAGTGGACATAATATTCTTAGTATTGAAGTAAGTATTGAAACATTGAACCTTTATTACTGGTAAAAAAATAATAAAATAAGGGTGTGTCCTTAACTATATAAAAACTATATGTATCAAAAAGCTGTAGGAATCACTGTACTTAACATTTAAAACAATTATAATATCAATTGCCACTGACATTCATTAGTACAATAAAGATCTTGTCAGTTATGAGACTATAAATAAAAGTTTGGATTATTTTCTACCTAGGTAATCTGAAGAAATCAACCATTAAGATTTCAGAGCTAATAAGTTCTATTTAACTTATTAAATAATCTAGGCAGACTTCTGTATCATTCTACAAATAGCAATTGTTGTACCACACACTGGCAATAGCCCCAAAGTCATCAATTTTCTTCATAAGCATATAAATGCAAGAACTATAGAAAAAAAGCATAAAACATCACTTAAAGCTATAAAGAGACATGCCATTGTAAGTTAGTGGGGGAAATGTGACATAGTTTATTTTAATGGTGTTGGGAAAATAGGCTATCCATTTTGGAAAATATTTATTGACAAGCCCAGATAAATACCTAGATGTGAAATCAAAGCTATAAACATTTTATAAAAAAATAAGAGTGTAGTTTTATTACCTAAAGATAGAAAAGGATTGCTTAAAGAAGATAAAAGTATTTATAAAGAAAACTAATAAATTTGACAGCATAAGACTTGAAATATCTTACAAGTAAAGATAATAGTTGAGAAAAATTGGAAGAAAATATTTAAACTGTCGGTAAAAGCCAAAGATAAATATATGGAATATGTAAGGATTTTATGCAAACTCTTTAGTGAATTCAATGAAAGCAATACTAAAATGTCTAGGGATAAACACAGAATATGCTCAAAAGCATTAATTATAATGATAAATGTGCAAGATGAACACTAGGAATACCTTAAAACTAAAAACCAAGGCTGTGATGATTCCTAGGGCCACAGATAAGTGAAAAATCATGAGCAGAAGGTAAAAGAAATGAGCTCTGTAACTTCAATGTTCTTCCCTCAAGCACTATGCGGAAAAGTCTCTTGGACTCATGATTTCTATACTGGAAAAAGTGAGATTGAGGTAGATAGCCAGCTTCCCCACAAAGTTGGGTTCCTTCACAAGAAAATGATTCCTGCATCACAAGTGCCTACCGGGTGGAAAATCCTGAGGACAATTAGAGAAAGGGTGGAGGTGTGGCTAGCACCAACCTGCACACGGAAATCACTGGCTACTCTTCATCCCAGCAAAACAGACATCAAATCAGGGAGGCTGTTTAACAGCACCACACAGTGGGTGGCACAATACAGAGATCCTTTGGGCACAGACTGCTAGGCAGCCTTCCCACAAACCCATGGTATCTTCTTAGTGAACCCCTGTCCAGGACAGTCAGTGCTCCAAATTTTGCAACAACCCAAGGAATCCTGGGCTTAGGATACCATCTAGTGTCGAAAAGAAGGCAGCAATCTCAAGCTTAGGGAACTCAGTGGTCAATTGACACAAAACCTCTAGAAAAAGCAAACCAAGCCAGATAGTGAAGGCTGGAATAAAAAACTATTCCCTTGACACGAACACATAGGCATACATCCATCAGAAACATGAGCAAACAGGGAACCATGACCTCCCCAAATGGTCAAGAAAAGGAGACAGCTAATGACCCTAATGAGGTGATGATATGTGAGCTCTAAGATCACAAATTTGATGCAGCACTTTTAGGGAAACTCTGAATGCCAAGATAACACAGAAAAGCAACTAATGAATCTATCAGAGAAATTTAACAAAGACATTAAAATAATTTTTAAAACACACAGAAATTCTGGAATTGAGAAATACAATCACCAAATTGAAAAATACGTGGAGGGTCTCAATAGCAGAACTGGTCAAGCAGAAGAACAAATCAGTGAGCTTGAAGACAGGCTAAGTGAAAAATACACCATCAGAGGAAAGAAGGAATTGAAAAGGAACAAATAATGCATATGAGATCAAGAGAATAGCCTCAAAAGAAACAATCTGAGAGTCATAGGCCTCTAAGAGGGAGTTGAGAAAGAGCAAGGGGTAGAAAGCTTATTCGAAGAGATGTAACAGAAACCTTTTCAAACAGAGAAATGTCGATGAAAAGAGTTAAACTTTGTAAAAATATTTGAAGAGATTTATTCTGAGCCAAATATGAGTTACTTTGGCCGGTGACACAGCCCTCAGGAGGTCCTGAGAACATGTGCCCAAGGTGGTTGGAGTGCAGCTTGCTTTTATACGTTTTAGGAAGGCATGAGACAGCAATCAAATACATTTAAGAAATACATCGATTTGGTCCGGGGAATATCTGGGTTGTGATAAGAGGTTGCGGAGACCAAAGTTTTCCATGAAGATGAAGCTTTTAGCTAGCAGGCTTCAGAGGAAACAGGTTGTAAAATGTTTCTTATCAGACTTAAAGTCTGTGTTTATGGTAATGCGGGAGAGGTATAATGAGGCATGTTTGACTCCCACATCCCATCATGGCCTGAAACAGTCTCTCAGGTTAAATTTTAAGAGCTGTGGCTGAGGAGGAAGTCCAATCGGATGGTTGGGGGGGCTTAGGATTTTATTTTTGGTTTACAGAAATATATAAATATCCAGGTACAGAAAGGTTAAGTATCAACAAACAGATTCAGCCAAAGGAAGCCTACCCCAAGGCATATAATAAGCAAAATCTCAAAGGTCAAGGACAAAGCAAGGATCCTAAAAGCAGCAAGAGAAAACAAGCAAATAACATAAGAATGAGCTTTGATTTATCTGACAGTGAATTTCTCAGCAGAAACCCTGCAGGCTAAGAGTGAGTGGGATTACATACTCAAAATGCTGAAGGAAAAACAACAACAACAACAACTAAAAATACTATACCCAGCAAAGCTACCTTTCAAACATGAAAGAGACAAAGACCTTCCAGGACCAACAAAAGCTGAGGGAATTCATCACCACTAGACCTGTCTTAAAATAAGTGCTAAAGGGAGCCTTCAATTAGCAAGAGAAAGATGCTAATGTGAAACAAGAAATCATCTGAAACTATAAAACTCAATGATAAAAATAAGTACACAGGCAAATTTAGAATACTCTAATACTGTAATTGTGATGTGTAAACCACATTATTTTAGTGTGAAGAGTAAAACACGAATCTTTCAAAACTGATGACACCTACTAAATCTATTGCTTAATAGATATAACATAAAAATAATTGAGGCAACTGCAAATATGTGGGTTGACAGAGTTAAAGTGTACAATTGTTCAGTTGTTGCTGTGTTTTTTTCCTTGTGATCAAAGTTAAGTTATCATCAATTTGAAATAACTTGTAATAAATCTATAGAGATATTTTTGTGAGCCTCATGGTAACCACAAGCAAGAATCTATAACAGATATGCTTAAAAGTAACAGAAAAAAAAAGGAATTAAAACACACCACCAGTGAAAAACACCTAACCATACAGGAAGACAGTTAAAAAAAAGACAGAAAGGAAGAGAAGAGTTATAAAACGACCAGAAAACAAATAATAAAATGGCAGTAGAAGGTCCTTACCTATCAATAATTACATTGAATGTAAATGGACTGAATTATCCAATTAAAAGACAGTGTGAATGAATAGGTAAAACCAGCACCTAATTATATGCTCAATGCTACTTCACCTATAAAGACATACATAGACTTGAAGTGAAGAAACAGAAAAAAAAAAATTCCATTAAAATAGAAACACAAAAAGAGCAGTAGTAACTATGCTGCTATCAGATAAAATACACATGAAGTCAAAAGCAGTAAAATGTGACAAAGAAGGTTCATTATGTAATGGTGAAGTGGTCAGTTCAGCAATAAGATACATTGATATATATGCACCCAATACCAGAGCACCCAAATATATAAAGTAAATATTGATAGATTGAAATACAATAATAGTAGTGGAATTCAACATCCCATTTTCAGCATTGGACAGATCATCCAGACAGAAAATTGACAAAAAGTCAGAGTTAAACTACACTCTAAACCAAATGGATCTAACTGACTTTTCCAGAATGTTTCATCTAACTGCTACAGAATTCACATTCTTCTCATGAGCACATGCAATATTCTGCAAGATGGACCATATGTTATTCCAAAAAGGAAGCCTTAATAAGTACAGAATCATTAAAATCCTATCAAGTATTTTTTCTTACCACAACACTAGCAAACTAGAAATCAAAAACAGGAAGAATTTGGAAAATTCACAAATACATGAAAATTAAACAAGATGCTCTTAAACAACCAAAGGGTCAATGACAAAACTAAAAAGAACATTTTAAAAATTTCTTGAAACAAATAAAATTGGAAACACAACATACCAAAACCTATAGTAAGCAGCAGAGGCAGCACTAATAGGGATGTTTATAGCAATAAATGCTTGCACCAAAAAAGTAGAAAGACTTCAAATTAACAACCTAATTATGGACCCCAAGGAATTAGAAGGCAAGGACCTGCCAAACCCAAATTAGTAGAAAGAAAAGAATAATAAAGATTAGAGCAAAACATAAATAAAATTTAGACTAAAAAATACAAAATATCAATAAAGCAAAAAATTACCTTTTTTGAAAAGATAAACAAAACTGACAAACTTTTAGACAAAGAAAAAAATTGAGAGTGGTGAAAGCAACATGGCCAAATAGAACCCTCCAGTGATTGTCTCCATGCAGGAACACCAATTACACAACTCTCCGTTTAATGTAACACCTTATAAGAACCAAAAAAATCAAGTTAGTAATCACAGCACCTGTTTTTAACATAATATCAAGGAATGAGGTTTTAAGAATTTAGGAAACATAGTTTTGCATTGAATACACCACCAGTCCTTAATGCCCCTGCAGTGTCATGCAGAGAGATAATCTGTGCTTTGAAGAAAGAGAGCGAAGTGATTATGGGACTTTGCTTTGGAATTCAGTGCTGTTTTGTCACAGTGGAACACAAAATAGGACATAATTCTGCTGGTGCCCACAGAGAAAGCAATTAGACTAGCCCCAGCCAGAGGCAAATTCTTTGCACTGGGCTCAGAGGCAGTGGACTTGGGGTGCGCACTACCCAGTGAGACACCAGCTGTGGTGACCACGGGAGTACCTGTGTCTCCCCTCCCCAAACTCCAGGCAGTGCAGCTTGAGACGAGATTATTTTCTGCTTTGGGAAAGGAGAAAGAAGAGTCCAGAGGATGTTGTCTTGCAACTTGGGTACCAGCTCAGTCACTGTAATGTAAAGTACCAAGCAGCTTCCTGAAGCGCCTGATTCCAGGTTTTAGATCCTAGATGGCATTTCTAGTCCTACTCTGGGCCAGAAGGGAATCTGCTGCCTTGTTGGGACAGACCCAGTCCTGGTAGAAATTCACCACCTGCTGACTAAAGAGCCCTTGGGCCTTGAATCACATCAGTGGTAGCCAGGTAGTAGTTGCCACAGGTCTTGAGTGAGATCCAGTACTATACTGACTTCAGATGTGATTCAGCACAGTGCCAGCAGCGGTGGCCATGGGAGTGCTGTCATCACCCCACCCCCTACTCCAGGGAGCCCAGGATGGAGACAGACTACTGATGAGAAAAGGGAAGGAGGGAGAGACTTTGATAGCTCAGGGAATTCTCCCTGATCTTACCCAAACCCACCCATTCAATGCCTTTAGGAGTCCGGAATAGTCATAGCGTTACTGGGCTTGAGGAGCCCCCTAGTGCTAATATGACTGCAGTGACTAGAGGCTTACATTACAACACTCAATTCCCTTTGAATACCTGGAAAGTCTTCTCACCAATAATGGGTACAAATAAGCCCAGACTGCTGAGAATGGAATGAATATCCAGATCTTCAATGCCCAGACATCAACGAATATCCACAAGCATCAAGAATATCTAGGAAAATACAACCTCACAGGACTAATTACATAAGGCTCCAGTGACCCATCCAAGAATGATGGACATATGTAAACTTTCAGACAGACAATTCAAAACTGATGTCTTGAGGAAGTTCAATGAATGTTAAAGACCACACAAAGAATGATTTCAGAATTCTAGCAAATAAAATAGCAAAGGGATTGAAATAATTTGTAAAAATCAAGCAGAAATAAGGCAGCTGAAAATTCAATTGACAAACTGAAAAATGCATTAGACTCTCAACAGCAGAATTGATCAAGCAGAAGAAAGAATTAGTGAGCTTGAAGAAAGGTCATATAAAAACACACTCAGAGGAGAAAGTAATACAAAATAATAAAGCATGTCTCCAATATATAAAACAGTCACAAAACAGTCAATTTAAGAGTCATTGGCCTTAAAGAGGAGGTAGAGAGAGATTGGGGTAAAAAAGTTTATTCAAAGAAATAATAACAGACAAATTTTCTGACTCAGAGCAAGATATCAATATCCAGGTATGAGAAAATCATAGAACGTCAAGCAGATCCAACCCAAATAAGACTAGCTCAAGGTATTTAATAATCACACTCTCAAAAGTCAAAGACCAAGAAAGATTCTAAAAGCAGCAAGACAAAAGAAACAAACTATAAAGATGCTCTGATGTCTGGCAGTAGACTTCTGAGCTGAAACATTACAGGCCAGCAGAGAGCAGGATGACATGCAAAGTGACGCAGAAACAAAACAAAACAAAACAAAACAACCTTCCACCCTAGAGTATTATATCCAGCAAAATATCATTCAAACGTAAAGGAGAAATAAAGACTTTTTCAGACAAACAAAAGCTGAGGGATTTTGTCAACACCAGGCCTATCCTACCAGAAATGCTGAAGGAAGTTCTTACGTCTGAAAGAAAAGGACATTAATGAACAACAAATCATCTGAAAGTATAAAACATACTGCTAATAGTAAGTACACAGACAAATCCAGAATACTCTAACACTGTAATTGCAATGTGGATACCACTTATATTTTGAATAGGAAGACTAAAAGACAAACCTAACAAAAATAATAGCTATGACAACATTTTGGGACTACAGTCAAAAACTTTACAAGTCTACCTGGTATTCTATTGTATTGCAGCTGAGCTGGCACTCAAACCACAAGACAAAGTCCTTGCCACTCTTCGCTACCCTTTTTAAAGGCAGAGGAGCCTCACCCCATAGCCACTGACACCCCTGGCCACGAGGAGTACTACTTACTAGACTACCATTGATGTTCTCTTCAGGCCCAAGGTCTCTTAAATCAGCTTGTGTTGAATGCAGCCTGGCCTGGGACTCACCCTTCAGGACAGTGGGCTCCCCTCTAGCCCAGGGCATGTCCAGAAATGCCATACCAGGGTCAGGTCCTGGAATCGGGGACCCCGAGAACCCACTTGGTGCTCTACCCCGCTATGGCTGAGCTGGTACCTAAGGTACAAGGCAAAGTCCCCTTTACTTTTCCCTCTGCTTGTTTCAAGAAGGAGGTTTGCTCCATAGCCACCATAGCTGGTAATGTGCTGAGTCTCACCTGAAGCCAGCAAGTCTCAGAGGCTCACCTGCGGCCCTTGACGTAGTACTTGGGTGTCACTACTGGTTATTAAGGGCCCAAGGACTCTTCTGTTAGCAGTTGATGAATGCTGACAGGACTGGATCTTTTTATTCAAGGCAGCAATTCCCTTCTGGCCCAGGGTGTGTCTAGAAATGTCATCTGGGAGCTAGGGCCTGGAAGGGGGCCTCTTGACTGACCAGTGCACTATACTGCTGTGGCTGAGCTGGTATCCAAGATGTATGACAAAGTCCTCCCCACCTTCCCTCTCCTCTCCTCAAGCAGAAGGAGAGGGTCTCTTTTGGAGTCCTGAGCTGTGCAGCCTGAGTTTAGGGGAGAGGTGATCCCAGCACTTCCTTGGCTGCCCCAGCTGTGCCATGCCCCCGCCCCCAGTCCACTGTCTCTGGGCCTCGTTCAGCCCTAGGACCCACCTATGAGTCTCAGTTCTTATGGCCTGGACTGCCTTTCAACTTTACTTAGAGACCGAGAGCACTTTTGGCCCTCAGTAGTTAGGTCTGCAGGCAGACCGTGATTCCACTCTGGTTAGGACAGATTGAAATGCTCCCTCTTTGATGAGTAGGTGTCAGCTGAGCTTGGTCCAGTTTTTTTTTTTTCCTGCTCTAACAGAACAGCACTGAGTTCAATGCCTCACAGTTGCTGAGTTCTCCCTCCCCCGACACCCAAAGATGCTGTCAACACCACGCTGCTGCTTCTGGGGGTTTAGGGAGGGGTTGCATCAGTGATTCAGAACTTTTTTCCTATCTCTTCAGTGCCTCTTTCAGTGATATGAAGTTAAAGCCAGCGATATGAAATTAAAATTGTGAGTGCTTACGTGATTTTTGGTTCTTGTAAGGTATTTTTACTTTGTAGATAGTTGTTAATTTGGTGTCTTCGTCGGGGGGACAATCAGTGGATCTTTCTATTCTGCCATATTGCTCCACCTCCTTCAGTCACAATGGAATATCATTAGCTGTATAAAAAGATGAAATCCTGTCATGTGTAGCAACATGGATGAGCCTGGAAGACAAACAGTATGTTAAGTGAAATAAAACATGCACAGAAAGACAACTATCGCATGTTCTCACTCAAATGTAGGGGCTAACAAATTAATCTCATGGAAGTAGGGAGTAAAATGGTGATTATCAGAGTTTGGGCAAGGTAGGGGGAAGGGGAATGAAAAGAGGTTGTATTCAGGCACAAAAGTACAGTTGAAAGAAGGAATAATCTCTAGTGATCAATAGCACATGAAGGTAACTACAGAGCAGTAATTTATTGTATATTTCAAAATAGCTAGAAGAGAAAGTTCCCAGCAGAAAGAAATGATAAATGTTTGAGGCGATGGATATTTCAATTATCCTGATGTGATTATTGCACGTTGTGTATATCAAATTGTCACATGTATCCCACAAATATGTACATTATGTCTCAATAAAACATGTGCACAAAGAAGCATGCATAAGAATATTCACTGCAGCTTTGTTTGTAAAAAGTGGAAATTTCTAAACATCCTAGGTGTCTATCAATCGGAGAATAATATGTGGTTGTTTAAAGAATGTGCTATCTCTACACATTGTCTTGAATTATTCTCCAAGACACATTGTTCAGTGAAACAAAGCAAATTGTTCGATGATATGTTGTGTTGGCCTGTGTACTCTGAGAAGTGGACGACAAGATAAGATTAAAGGTCATTTATGCTCCCTGTAAGAGGTCTGTGACACACATTCCCCTGGCCACCACTGTCCACTACTTACACACACAAATCAACTTCTCTACTAAGGTTTGGGGAACATCCTCAGTTCAGGATGACTGTACATGTGCATTCATAGTTACAAGGGGGAAGAGAGTACTAGGAGGCACCAAGTGAATCATCTGGGTTTCACACATATTTCTCCCTGCCCTCATTGTGTTGTGGTAACCTTATTCCCTCCTGATCAGGAGCCTGCCAGTATGGTGACTCCTCTTCGCACCTGCTAGCTGCTGAGTACCAGTCCCAAATGATGATAGGAGGTATAGAGAAGTTATAACGTGTAGTTCAATGGGGGCATTTTCTGTGTTCCCCAAGAAGAGTGAACTAGAAAGTCTCTTTGGAGCCAAGACCTCCAACAGTGCAGAACACAGAGTTGTGAGTACAAAATCCACAATGGGTGATCAGATGTGATAGTAAGTGGGGTCACTCTTGCCCCTGCCGCTAGGTTCCTGGACCCATGTGTCCTCCTTACTGAGGTAAAGTCACCTTATAAGTTTTCTGATTTAATAAATACACTGGTTCCTGAAAGATGGCAGCCCATCCTCCCAGAGTGTTTCCTCTGAATTGTGTTTCAGTTGTGCATTGAGATTATTCTAGCATTCTCTGAGAATGTGTGTCTCTGGATTTTGTAGCATGTGATATGACCAGTGGATCTCATAGTCAATGCTGTACCTACTTTTTCATATAATGGGCCCCCTCATCAGATGCTATGCCATGAGAAATCCCATGCCTGTCTATCAGGGTATTTCATAAGCTCCTGAGTATTTCTCCTGGGTGAAGTGCTGCAGGCAAGGAAGGCAAATCTATAGTTGGGATAGGGATTAATCCCTGTGAACATGAACCACTGGCCCTTCCAGGATGAGGCCCAATGTTTTCAAGTGTCCACAACAAGGAATAGTGTAACATTTGGGACTCAGAGTTGGTCCTAGTTGCTGGCAAGTTGAACACCCAGAGGCAGTAGACTATATATTGGTCTTGGTAAGTGGGGATCCATACCATTGGACCTGTATGAAGCTTCCATTTCTGCCACCATGCACACTTTATTCATGTGCCCATTGCTGGTTTGGCAGTGGCTGACAAGGGCTGACCAATGTCAACTGGTTGAATCATCTTATTTATTTGATTTTCAATTCCTTTCCCATGGTGTATACTTTGTGATGGATGTTAATGTATGGTCCAAAAATCTTCATACGTGGTTTCCATTCCAACATGGCAAACCACATCTTCTATTTCAGACCTCGTTGTCTCTGATTTTTCAATCGTTTTCTTTCTAGGCCCCAAGCTAGACAGCTAGGGTATTGTCCACTCCCCAGAAATCTGTATAAATCATTAATTTTAGATGTCAATTTGACGGGACTAAGAAACACCTAGAAGCATCATGAAAAATTCTTTTGGAGTGTGCCTATTGAAATGGAGGGCATTTCAATAGAAGATTAGAATGTGTGTCTGAGTGGCCTAGCTGGAGAAGATCCATCCTTAATGTGAGTAGGCATCATCCAATTTGTCAGGGGCCCAGAGAGGGGGAAAAACAAACATGGAAAAGACCAATGTGTCATTCTATCTTCTGGAACTGGTATACACACTTCCTCTTCTGTCCTTGACAACTCCAGACTCTGGGGTCCTTAAATGCTAGGATTGACACCAGTGGAGCCCCAGGTTCTCAGGCCTTTGGCCTCAGACTGAGACTAAGTGTTACACCATCAATTTCCCTGGTCCTGAGGCCTTGGCACCTGGAGTGAGGCATGCTACCAGCATTCCAGGGTTTCCAGCTTCCCAACAGCCTGTCTCTGGACTTCTCAGCCTACATGATAATGTGATATAATCTTCCTAATAAATTTGCTCTTATATATTGATTGGTAGGGTTAATTCTAGGTGCCAATTATTTGGATTCCAACTATGAACTCAGGAACTGAGCAAATGGCCAGAAAATTAGTATTGGATAAATCTGGATTCACATTGGGTACATTGTGAGCTGACTTTAGCCAGGATTCCATTTATTACCTATTTCCCATGAACTCCTACTTTAAGAAATAGGCATTATACACACTTTGGGTTTCTGGGTATTAGTGTCAACTTTGACCCTGTGTCTAAAATTCCTTGAACTATTTGGTCATTCCATCCAGTGTCCTATATGGCCATAGATCCCTCTGTAGAAGAGAAGAAACATTATAGTGTTATCCCCAGACCGTTTGTTCCCCAAAAAAGACCACCAGAGTCCAGAGTCAAAGCCAAGTGGCAAGGATCTTTAATGCAAGTTCGAACTTGGTCCCTCCGTTCCACAACATACAGGAGGGCCTGAACAATGCGTGCGCTTGCCTTTTATAGCCTAATGTAAACAGGACTTGTAAAGTTGCAGAGGAACGAGGGAATTCTCTAGGTTACAGCATTACAATTGGTTAACATTTTAAGTTTATACATTTAGCAGTTTTTTTATTGGTTCCCGCGCTCTCACAAACGGCTGTGTTCTTATCGGGGATTTTCCAGGTGGTGTCCTTCTAAAGTTGAGATATATGGTAGTCTTTGAATTGAAAGATATATGGTAGGGAGACATATGGTGGGATGAGCCCAGGAAGTTGAGGGATATATGGAGGGGAGACATATGGTGGGATATGTTTATACTGGGCTCAGGAAGTTGAGAGATATATGGCAAGCACTAGTAATTAGAACAGAAAAAGAACAAGACAGGGACTTTCACATTGCTTGTCTATACAACATCTGAAATCTATAGATAACATTATCGGTTAGGTCCGGTGTCAACTTTTAACTAGGCTCAAGGCGCCGCCCGGGCTGTCTGCCTGTAGGGTCAACTTCTAACTAGGCTCAAGGCGCCGCCCGGGCTGCCTGCCTGTAGATTTAATTTGGTCTCTTTCAATAGCATATACTTATCATGGTTTGCAGTGTCCTTACTCCTACACAGCTAATCACCTCTTCAGTCAGTGGGTTTCAGATCAGAAAGTTGGCTCAGAACTGGAAACTGAGCAAGGAATTACAACTTTTTATTGGAGTGACTGCACTTCGCCCTCTGCTTCCCCATTTTTTCTTTTTTTCTGTTATACATGCTAAACACCACCTGTTTATTTTGCCCCTAGGAATACCATTATCTATTAGTCATCTTTACAATTCCCTGCAGATTAAGCCATATTCACTGCCCTTCTGAACTTTTTCATCATTACAGTAATTGTGGTCTCTGGGCCTATAGCAGCAAAGTGCCACAACATAACTCTGTTACTCCAGGTATCCAAAAACACAATCAATACTGAGCTGTGCTCATTAATATGTGACCATTTCTCCCATCATCATCCCTGGCCTACAGGAAAGAGCTACCCTCAAATTTCCTAGTGATTTAGGTGCTCCTCTCACTAGTGCATTCCTCATGGCTTTGGTGAATCAGGTGTTCTCTAGGCCCGCTGAAGAAACACAATCCTCTCAAGTGTCTTTTAGCTTTAAATAATCTATCCATTCCAGCATTCTCACCTCCTTCAGCTTCTTTATTCTTTCTTATATCTTCTTTCCAGGGGAACTCAGGCATTTCTATTTCACTGAGATTGGCCATTTTCTTCAGGGTTTTTAGAACCATCCAGCTGTAAATTTTCACCATTTCCTGGGGCTCTTGCTGGTGTATTTACTCCCATACCCTGAGGAAACACCCCCAAGTCAAAGAATTCTTGCATATTCAGCCTTATATTTTAATCTGCTTAACTAATCCCTCACAAGACACACTTCCAAGGACACTCCTCTGCTTTCTGCCAGTATATGCCAGCTAATCTTTGTAATTTGTGAGGTCTATAGTCTCTTTCTTTCCATATTAGGCCCAGAATGTCACCATTTGCATTATGCTAAGATTCAACCTTATTTTTCATCTGGTATCCAAGATCAGAGGTAAGGGTAGCTTATGAGTGGTCACCTGCTGCCTCATGTGGGTGAAAATTCTGCAGCATTTTCCACAAAGTGGAATTTCTAGTCCTTACAAGGAGAGGATGGGCCACTTCTGCATGCTCAGAGGGTCCAAGGTGGTTACAGAGGCAACTTCCTCCAGGGTGACCATCTTGATGACCTCTTCAGAGTTTTTAGGATCTCAATCTTGCCTTGGATTGGCATTCAAACATTTCTGGAGCTCTATAATCTCATAATTGCATCTTCAGACTGCCTATTAACAGTGCCTTCTCTTCCAATATAGGTGATAAAGACCTCTTATATCCTACAATGAGGCTCTCTGGTTCTCACATTTACTATTAGCTGATGGTTACCAGCTCTCAGTCTTTCATTTTTGTTTTGCAAGTATCAATACAACTGAGCAATTACCAGCCAATTACACTTTCTTCATAGACATATTCCTACCAATAGTTTCCAGATATCAGCATCACTGTACCTATCACAGTGTTCCTCTGAATAGGAATATGTGCCCGAGTCACCACAGTCGAAATCTTTAGAATCATTTGTGCTTTGAGCCATCATCTTGTGTTATGTGCCCCACCCATGAATAAAGATGCCATCCTCTTTGCCTGCAGAGAAGTAGACGAGCCAGTTCCAAATCCTATCTTTGCACCTGTTTTCCAAACCAGTCCTTGTACTATTTGAATCTTTCAAGAAGCAGACAAGAAGGCTGTATTAAACATGTAAGTATTTAAAAGGGGAGATGTTTGTATGAGGAAAATATGGAGGGGTTAATGTAAAGCTGAGGAAATCATCAATCATGAAGCAAATCTGAGCCTGAGAGGATAGAGAGAAATTTGAGTGGAAGTGTATTAGACTACCCTGTAGTCTATGAAATGTTTGGAAAAGTCCTCAGGAAGTCTTCAGTCATTAGTTGGTTCTCAGAACTAAGTTCTATGTCTCTCAAGAATAATTATTCCTCAAGAACAAGTTCCAGGATAGGTCCAAGATGGCTTACTAGAAATATTGGACAACAGTTATCCTCAGAAAGAAGAACCAAAGTCACATGTGAATAATCATAACTTGAATAAACTATCAAGGGGAAAGTATTGTAGCCTAGTGGAAAACTAATGGGAATAAGCTGGGGCACAGAAAAAGAAGGTAGCAAGAGGCTGGCAGGGATTGTCTAGGCATCCCAAGCGACTTGACATTTCATCAAAGTGGTAGGTTGGAATGATCTGAGTCCTCTTGGCTCTGTGGCAGACCACTGGTATCCAAACCGTAAGAGAGTTCCTCTGCCCATATGGGCCCAAACACTAATGTTGGTGGTGATTTGGGGATTGCTTGAGGTCTTTATACCACACTACCAACTCCCTCCCCATTGCTCTCCCTCCCCAGGACCAGAACTGTGGCTGCAGGTGCCATACTACAGGCATAGTCCTCAGGGGAGCATTTTCTGCCCAGGGAACCTCAGCCTCTGTCTGTCCACATTACAGGAACCACCCCCTTCCACAGCCATTCCCCAGGGCCCACACGGATTGCCACAGTGGCACAGGGGTGGCCAGACCCAGGGGAGCTACAGAATTTTCAGTGGTCTAGCCTTTGGACTGGTGCTTATAAGGGAAGGGAGAGTGTAATGCAGCGAGGGAACAATTTTTGGGACAAAGGAAGCAGCTCATGCATTTTCCAGTGCACAAGAGCTCCTTACTTGTGAGCTCTCAGGGATGGTGTCACTTCCAGCAGAGACACAGGGGCTGTGCTACACTCTGCAAAGGAGGAGTGTAGTTTCATTGCAGCAGCCAAGTGGCCTCAGTGCTCAAGCCAAGGCAGGGAGAGGGGCACTTCTCCTCTCCTCCCCTCTACTGGTACAGACAGAACCATGGCTGCTTCCATGGGAAATTGACCTGGGCATGCTGGGGGACAGCATTTCTGGGGCTGCTAGGGGCAAATGCTAGGTCCTGCTCCTTCTATGAAAGATACGTCCTCCTACAGGCAGTGAGGCCACCAAGCTGCATGAAAGGTGCCTCCCAACCTCTTACATGTGGTGGCAGCATTCATGCAGGGAGAGCAGGAGAGCTGGTGGCTGTGTGTTTTGGTCTGATGGAATAAGTTCGTCATAGCCATTTTGACAGTGAGCTCTGGGACAGGTATTGTTCATGGCTCTCAGCTACACTGCAGCCTAGAGATAGATGGACTTTAAATTAGGAACAGTTACTAAGGAACACAAAGTTCATTATGTGATGATAAAGGGATCAATTCAAGAAGAAGATATAACAGTCCTAAATATATATGCACTCAATGCTGGGGTACCCAGATTCATAAAGCAGATGCTACTAGACCTGGAAAAACTATACAAATACATCAAAACTAAACAACCTGCTTCTGCATGATCTTTGGGTCAATGATCAAATTAAGACAGAAATTTGAAATGTTTTGTAATGAATGAAAATGGAGGCACAGTATAACAAAACCTCTGGGATAAAGCAAAAGCAGTGCTGAACGTCTACATCAAAATAATAGGAAAGTCACAGCTCAACAATCTGATATCACTCATCCAGAATAATGCTCATCAAGAAAAAAGAAACAAACCAAACCCAACGCTAGCAGAAGAAATAAAAAAGATCAGAGCAGAATGAAATGAAAACGAAAACAATAAAAATACGAAGTGATATGATTTGGATCTGCATCCCTGCCAAAATCTCATGTCAAATTTTAGTCCCCAATGTTGGAGGTGGGGCCTGGTGGGAGGTGATTGGATCATGGGGGAAGATTTCTCTTTTGGTGCTGTTCTGATGATAGTGAGTGAGTTCTTGTGAAATCTGGTTGTTTAAAGTGTGTAGCATCTCCCCTCTCTCTCCTGGTCCTGCTCCTGCCATGTAAGATGCCTGCTCCCACTTTTCCTTTCACCATGAGTAAAAGGCTTCCTGAGGCCTTCCCAGAAGCAGATGCTGCCATGCTTCCTGTACAGCCTGCAGAATCATGAGCCAATTAAACTTCTTTTCTTTATAAATTGCTCAGTCTCAGGTATTTCTTTATAGCAATGTGAAAATGGACTAATGCAGAAAATTGGCACTAAGGAGAAGGGCATTGCTATAAAGGTACCTGAAAATGTGGAAGCAGCTTTGTAATTGGGTAATGAGCAGAGATTGGAACAGCTTGGAGGGCTCAGAATCAGATGATGGAAAGTTTGGTACTTCTTAGAGACTTGTTGAATGGTTATGACGAAAATGCTGATAGTGATATGGACAGTGAAGTCCTGGCTGAGAAGGTCTCAGATGGAAATGAGGAATATATTGGGAACTGGAACAAAAGTCACTTTTGTTATGTTTTAGCAAAGAATTTGGAGACATTGTGCCTTTGCCCTAGGGATCTGTGGAACTTTGAACTTGAGAATGATGACTTAGGGTATCTGTTAGAATAAATTTGTAAGCAGCAAAGCATTCAAGGTATGGCCTGGCTGATACTAACAACCTATGTTCATATGTGTGAGCAAAGAAACGATCTCAAACTTGAACTTACATTTAAAAGGGAAGTAGAGCATAAAAGTTAGAAAAATTGGCAGCCTGGCCATGTTGCAGAAAAGAAAAGCCCACTTTCAGGGCAGGAGCAGGCTGCGGGAATTTGCGTAAGTAAAGAAGAGTCAAGTACTGATATCAAAAACAATGGGGAAAAGACCTTGAAGGCAATTCAGAGACCTTCACAGCAGCCTCTCTCATCATAAATCTGGAAGCCCAAGAGTAATGAATGGTTTTGTGGGCCAGGCCCAGGGCCCCACCATCCTGTGCAGCCTTGGGACACTGCTCCTTGTGTCCCATCTGCTCCAGCTCCAGCTCCAGCTGTGACTCAAAGGGGCCCAGGTACACCTCAAGCTGCTGCTTCACAGGGTGTACACCATAAGCCTTGACAGCTTCCATGTGGTGTTAAGCCTGTGGGTGCACACAGTGCAAGACATAAGGCTTGGGAGCCTCCGCCTAGATTTCAGAGGATGTATGGAAAAGCTTGGATGTCCAGGGAGAAGTCTGTGGCAGGGGCAGAGCCTTCATGGAGAACCTATGCTAGGGGAGTGTGGAGGAAAAATGTATGTGGGGTTGAAGTCGCCTCCCCACAAAGTCCCCAATGGGGCACTGCCTAATGAGCTGTGAGAAGAGGACCACTGTCCTCCACATCCCAGAATGGTACATCCACCAACAGCTTGCACCCGGTACCTGGAAATGCTGTAGGCACTCAAACCACCTGTGAAAGCAGCTGTGGGGACTGAATCCTTGGAAGCTCCAAGGGTAGAACTGCCCAAGGCTTTGGGAGTCTACCCCTTGCACCAGGATGCCCTGGATGTGAGACATGGAGTCAAAGGAAATTATTCTGGAATTTTAAGATTTAGTGACTTCCCTGCTGAGTTTCAAACTTGCATGGACCCTGTAGCCCCTTTCTTCTGGCCAATTTCTCCCTTTTGGAATGGGAATATCTACCCAATGACATTGCATTTTGGCAGTAACTAACTTGTTTTTTATTTTACAGGCTCATAAGTGGAAGGTATTAGCTTTGTCTCAGATGAGACTTCGAACTGTGGATTTTTGAGTTAATACTGGAGTAAGTTAAGACTTTGGGGGACTGTTGGGAAGGCATAATTGTATTTCACAATGTAGAAGGATATGAGATTTGGGAAGGGCTAGAGGTGAGGTGATGTGGTTTGGATCTGTGTCCCTGCCCAAATCTCATGTCAAATTGTAATCCCAATGTTGGAGGTGGGGCCTGGTGGGAGGTGATTGGATCATGGGGGCAGATTTCCCCTTTGGTGCTGTTCTCATAATAGTGGGCATATTCTCATGAGATCTGGTCATTAAAAAGTACGTAGCACCTCCCCTTCCCCTCGGTCCTGTTCCTGCCATGCAAGATGCCAGTTCCTACTTTGCCTAAAATGCCATGAGTAAAAGCTCCCTGAGGCCTCTCCAAAAGCAGATGCTGCTATGTTTCCCATACAGCCTACAAAATTATGAGCCAATTAAAACTACTTTGTTTGTAAATTACTCAGTCTTAGGTATTCCTTTAGAGCAATGAGATAACCAACTAATATACCAAGGGTCAACAAAATGAGAAATTGGTTATTTGTAAAGGTAAACAAAATTGATAGGCTAACCGAGAAGAGAGAAGATTCAAATTGGCATAATCAGAAATGTAAAATGAGACATTACCACTCATATCACAGAAATACAAAAGATGATCAAAGAACATCTCTATTCTCACAAACTAGAAAACCTAGAGGAAATGGTTAAGTCCTGGAAACATAAAACCTTACAAGATAAAACTAGGAAGAAATATGAATCCTTAACAGACTAATATCTAGTGAGATTGAATCAGTCATAAAGAATCTTCCAGCAAAAAATGGTACAGGACCATTTTCTGGAACTACAGCCAAATTCAACTTGACATATGAAGAATAACTGGTACCAATCCTATGGAAACTGTGCTAAAAATATGAGGAAGAGGAATATCCCTAATTCATTTTATGATTCCAGTATCACCCTGATACCAAAGTGAGACCAGGATGCAACAAAAACAACAAAACTACAGACCAATATCCCTCATGAAGCTAGATGCAAAAATCTTCAACAAAAGACTAGCAAACTGAATCCAACAGCACATTAAAAAGATAATATACAACAACCAAATGGATTTTATTCCAGAGATGAACAATGCTCAACATATGGAAATCAATAATTGTAATTCATGACTTAAATAAAATTAAAGACAAAAATCATATAAGCATCTCAACGGATGCCAGAAAACATTTGATAAAATTCAACATCCCTTCATAATATACATCCTCAACAAACTAGGCATAGGAGGAACATAGCTCAAAGTAATGAAAGCTGTATATGAAAACCCACAGCAAACACCACATATCACACTGAAGAGGAAAAGGTTGAAAGCATCCTTGCTAAGAACTGGAACAAGGCAAAGATGCCTACTTTCACCCCCCTATTCAACATGGCACTGGAAGTCCTAGCCAACACAATCAGGCAAGAGAAAGAAATAAAAAGTATCCAAATTGGAAAAGATAATGGCAAATTATCTCTGCTTGCTGATGATGTAATCTTTTGTTTTCAAATCTTATTTTTATTAGCTTATTAAGTTACTTTAAGGTGAACATTCTTGTGACCAACATAAGTCAAGAAATTCAAGTTTACCAGCCACCCCAGAAGCCTTTACATGTGCCCCATCCCAATTACAGCACTCTCTTTCCCTTAAAAAATAACAACTATCTTAAATTTTATAAAGTTATCACTTCCATGCATTTTAAAAGCTTTTATCACTTATGTGTGCATCATTAAATATTATAGTGTAATTGGCCCATATTAAAATGTATATGTTTCAGTCACTTTTAATCTAAAGCTCCCTCTTTGTGCCTTCTTTTTTTCTTAAAATTTATACCAGCCCAGGCCGGGCGCGGTGGCTCAAGCCTGTAATCCCAGCACTTTGGGAGGCCGAGACGGGCGGATCACGAGGTCAGGAGATCGAGACCATCCTGGCTAACACGGTGAAACCCCGTCTCTACTAAAAATACAAAAACTAGCCGGGCGAGATGGCGGGCGCCTGTAGTCCCAGCTACTCGGGAGGCTGAGGCAGGAGAATGGCGTAAACCCGGAGGCGGAGCTTGCAGTGAGCTGAGATCCGGCCACTGCACTCCAGTCCGGGCAACAGAGCGAGACTCCGCCTCAAAAAAAAAAAAAAAAAATTTATACCAGCCCATTTGAATTTTAGAATTTCCCAAAGTGGAATCTTATGCCTAGAAAACCCTAAGGGCTCCTCCAAAATCTCCTTGATTTGATTAATGAACTTAGTAAAGTTTTAGGATACAAAATAAACATGCAAAAATCCATAGCATTTCTAAACACCAATAAAAATCAGCGGAGAACCAATTAAGAAGTCAATTCCATTTACATTGGCTACAAAAAAATAAAATACCTAGGAATACATTTAACCAAAAGGGTGAAAGATCTCTACGAGGAAAACTATAAAACACTGATGAAAGAAATTGTAGATGACACAAACAAGTGGAAAAATATCCCATGTTCCTGAATTGAAAGAATCAATATTGTTACAGTGATCATACTTCCTAAAGCAATCTACAGATTCAGTGCAATTCCTATCAAAATACCAATGTCATTTTTCATAGAATTGGAAAAAATTACTCTAAAATGCATATGGGACCAAAACATAGTCTGCATAGCCAGAGCAATCCTAAGCAACAAGGACAAAGCTGGAGGCATCATATTACATGACTTCAAATTATAATACAATGCTATAGTAACAAAAACAGTATGGTACTGATATAAAAATAGACACATTGATCAGTGGAACAGAATGGATAACTCAGAAATAAAACCACATACCCTCAGCCAACTCATCTTTGACAAAGTTGACAAAAACATACACTAGGGAAAGGACACCCTATTCAATAAATGGTGCTGGAAAAGTTAGATTGCCACATGCAGAAGAATCAAACTGGACTCCTATCTCTCAACATATACAAAAATTAACCAAGATGGATTAAAGGCTTAAATGTACAACATGAAACTATGAAAACTCTAGAATAAAATCTAGGAAAAACTCTTCTGGACATTGGCCTAGGCAAATAATTCATGACTGAGACCCCAGAAGCAAATGAAACCATAAGAAAAATAGACACGTGGGATTTAATTAAGCCAAATAGCTAAACCAAGCAAAAGAAATAATGATCAGAGTGAAAAGACAACCTAAAGAATGGGACAAAATATTTGCAACCATGCATTTGACAAAGGACTAATACCCATTATCTACAAGGAACTTTGACAATTCAACAATGGAAAAAAACCATTAAAATGTGAGCAGACCTTTTACAAAAGAAGACATACAAGTGGCTAACAAATATATGAAAAAGCCCAGCATCACTAATTATCAGAGAAATACAAATTAAAACTATGAGATACCATCTGACACTAGTCAGAATGGCTATTATTAAAAAGTCAACAAATAACAGATGTTGGTGAGGATGGGGAGAAAAGGGAACATTTATACACTGTTGGTAGGAATATAAATTTGTACAGTCTCTAAGGAAAGCAGTATGGCAATTTCTCAAAGAGCTAAAAATAGAACTGCCATTCAATCTAGCAAGCCCACTACTGGATAGCTACTCAAAGGAAGATAAGTTATTATATTAAAAAAGACCTCTGCACACATATGTTTTTGACAGCACTATAGCAAAGACATGAAATCAACCTAACTTGTCCATCAATGGACAACTGGATGAAGAAAATGTGATGGAATACCACTTAGCCATGAAAAAACATAAAATTATGTCTTTTGTGTAAATCTGGATGGAAATGGACGCCATTATCTTAAGTGAAATAACTCAGAAAGTCAAATACCAAATGTCCATATATTAGTGGGAGCTAAAAAATGTGTACACATGGACATAAAGCCTGGAATACTAGACACTGGAGACTCAGAAAGATTGGAGGGTGAAAGCAGGGTGTGGTATGATAAATTACCTACTGAGTACAGCATACATTATTCAGGTGACATTACACTAAAAGTCCATACTTCATCACTATGCAACATATCCATGTAACAAAACTGCACTTGTACCCCCTAAATCTATAAAAGTAAATACATAAAAATGTAAAAAATAAGAAAAAAAGAACAAGTCCCTGCCACACTTGGTCACTGGCTCAGATAAGCCAATGAGACATTTGCCTTCGACACCAACACAGAAATGCATTTACAAGCACAGCAGCTGACGTCTTTTGTCAATTACACTCTCTATAGGCAGAGTTTTGCAAGGAGCATTATTGTGGCCATTACATGTGTACTCCCAAGGATGCTATTACTGTTAAAAATACCCTTCAGAAAAGTATGGCTATGTCTAATTATACATCTAAATGTATGTACAGGCTTGGGAAAAATGGTGTGTAGGAGACATACTAAACTAACAAGAGTGGTTACATATGGTTGGAGGGGTAGAAGGTGGCATGCATAATGGATAGTCCGGAAGGATTAACAGATTTAATTGTTTTGTTTAAAATTTAAACATAAAATTATATTGACTCATGTATTAATTGTAGAAGGAAAAATATAAATATTTTTAAAGTAGAAAATCCAAACCTAGGTAACATTTTTGAAACAGTGGAGGAGAAAGATGTGATTATACGAGACCAATGCCTTACCACTTGGCCACCACACCTGATAAAAGATGTTCTTATAATGGCATGATCTTGCTTATTGATCTTTGTTATTTATTTAAATGATGAGAGAGAATTGAGCTTCTTTAAGTGCTGATTAGAGGGAACAGGTATAGAAAAGAGACAGAGAATAATGAAGCGCAAAGAGATGAATGACAGAAGACATTTCCTGATAAGGTAGAGAAAAATGGGATCTGGTACAGAGTTGTAGGCATTGGCCTTTGGTCAGAGTGAGAAATCCTCTTCCATTGCAATGGGAGAGAGGATAAGGAGATATTCAGATGAAGTGTAATTCCTACATCCTAGAGGATGTTAAGAGATTTCCCATACAATGACCTTTACTGATCCTTGAGATATGAGATAGAGTGATCTTTTTTTTTTTTTTTTTTCTGAGACAGAGTCTCGCTCTGTCACCCAGGCTGGAGTGCAGTGGCCGGATCTCAGCTCACTGCAAGCTCCGCCTCCCGGGTTCATGCCATTCTCCTGCCTCAGCCTCCCGAGTAGCTGGGACTACAGGCGTCCGCCACCTTGCCCGGCTAATTTTTTGTATTTTTAGTGGAGACGGGGTTTCACCGTGTTAGCCAGGATGGTCTCGATCTCCTGACCTCGTGATCCGCCCGCCTCGGCCTCCCAAAGTGCTGGGATTACAGGCTTGAGCCACCGCGCCCGGCCTAGAGTGATCTTTTAAGAGTGAAGAGGCAAACAAGAGCCCATGGTCAAAAGTTTCAGGAGAAATGAACAGGCTCAGAAGAGTTCTTGCATAAATTGAAAAGATTTACTGACATGTGATCCATATTGTATGATTGTTTAGCATAGTGGAAAATCCACTTGCAATTGGTGATCACAAATCTGGACTAGAACCAGTATGACTGGCTGTGTAATTTTATCCAGGTGGGTGAGAAAGTTCCAACAAAGGTAAGACAAGATAGATGTTTGGGTTCATTTAAGGTTTTGTATTGCTGAGTGGGTGTGACAGTGAAGATATGGAGAATAAGGAAGTCTTATGTATTAATGAGAGAGTGAATGAAAAACAGAAGGGTGGAATTCTAGACAAGATTTTTTCAAGATGTTGAGGATAAAGCATCAAAAAATGGTGAAGTAGGCAGCTCCAAGCACCTGTCTCTCCACAGTAACACTGAAAATTAAGCAGAAGTTGTTAAAACAAATTTTGTCAGACACTGGCAAACAGCCAAAGTTTTATAACAATGAAAACAAAATGTGGTGAATCAAAAAGTAAGCAAACTTGAAATGGTAGGAAAGCTTTGTAGTGTTTACTTCACATTACCCCACCTTCTCCATGGCTCTGCAGCCATTTTAAAGATGGTAGCCTGTGTTGCTAGTGTGAAACCCTGATTCCAGATTCTAGAAGGAGCAGAACAGATCATACTCACAAATCATTCCATTTGTCTGTCCTAACCTTCTGGGAGGTGCCTTAAGGAGTGACACAGGCACCCATCTCTGTTTCACTAATGTAGAATCCACTAAGTGTGGGAAAGCAGCAGTCATTGCTGAAAAACATTGTGCAGATAACTAAAACCTGAAGCTTCTTTGGGCAAAATGCTATGGTTGAGACATACAGTAGACTTCCTAAAGGCTCACAGAAAAAGTCAGGGAGAGCCTGTTTGAAAAGTTAGGACATTGGATTGAAGGAAAAAAAAGGGGGGTTTATATCCAAAATGTATATAAAACTCAATCTACTCATTAACAAGAAAACAAATCACTGAATTGAAAAATGGGCAAGGGACTCGAGCTGACATTTCTCAAAAGAAGACATACAAATGGCCAACAGATATATCAAAAAATGTTCAACATCACAAATCATCAGATAAATGCAATTAAAAGTGTAATAAGATATGATCTCATACATGTTAGAATGCCTATTATCAAAAAATGGAAAGATAAGGGTTGATGAGGATGTGAAGAAAAGGGAAAAATTGTATGCTGCTGGTGGGAATGTAAATTAGCACAGCCATTTTGGGAAATAGTATGGAGGTTCCCCCAAAAATGAAATATAGAATTATTGAATGATCTTGCTATCCCCTTCTGGATCTATAGCCAAGCAAATGAAGTCAGTATGTCAAAGAGATGACTGCACTACCATGTTCGTTGCATTATTACTCACAATATCAAGGAAAGGAAACTTCAGTGCCCATCAGCACATGAATAAATTTTTAAAGTGTGGTATGTATACACCATGAAATAGTATTCAGCCATAAAAAAGAAGGAAATCTTGTCAGTTGTAAGAACATGAATGACTCTACAAGATGGTATGCTAAATGCAATATGTCAGGAGGAGAAAGACAAATATGGCACAATTTCTTTTATATGTGGAATCTCAAAAAGTCAAACTCATGGAAGTGGAGAGTAGAATGGTAGTTACAAGAGGCTTGAAGTGGGTGTATAGGGAAAGGGAAATGTTGGTCAAAGGGTGCAAAATTTCAGTTAGACATGAGGATTAAGCTCTGGTGATCTATTGCACAGAATGGTAACTATAGTTAATAATAATGTATTGCATACTTGAAAATTATTTAAGGACTGAACTTAAATGATCTCATTACGAAGAAATAATAAATATGTGAAGTGTTGGATATTTAATTAGTTCATTTAATTAGATCATTCCACAATATATACCTGCATGGATGGAAGCATCACATTGTACCCCATAAATGTAGGCAATTTTTATTTGAAAATTAAAAATACGAAAAAATGTATAAATGGATTAAGTTCTCTAACCAAAAGAGATTGCCAGAATAATTTTTTTAAAGCCATGATGAATTATATGCTTCCAACAAAAGACTCACTGTAGATTCCAAAACACAAACAAGTTGAAGGTGAAATGAAACAAAAAGTGATTCCATGCAAACAGAAAGGAAAAGAGAGCTGGGGTAGCTATACTAATATCAAGCATTTTGGAACTGAGTAAAAAATTGTCACAAGAGACATGGAGGGACATTATAGAGTGATCAAAGGGTAAATTTATCTGGAAAATATGCCATTGACAAACATAGGTGTACTTAACAACAGAGATCCATGATATATGAAGCAAAAATTGGCCATTTTAAAATAAAAAAATATAGACTGTTCTAAAACAATAGTTGAAGGTTTCAAACCTCATGGTCACTTATTAAATGGAAGACACATAACAGCATAAACCAACTAGATATAACAGATATATACAAAATAATCCACCCAATAGCAGCACAATGCATATTATTTTCAAGTACATATGCAGTGTTCTCAAGCATAGGACATATGTTAAGCCACAAGACCTATGGCATAGGACTATGGTAGATCTCAATGAATTTAAAAAGAATGATCTCATACAAAATGTCTTATCTGACCACAACCGAAAGTAGAAATCAGTAACTGAAGGAAAACTGGAAAAATCACAAATATTTGGAAAGTAAACAACACATGCTGAAACAACAAATGGATTAAATAAGAAATCACAAAGCATACTAGAAAATAGGAAGAAATGAAAATGAGAAAAAATTATGATAAAAAGCATAGGTTGCCATGAAGCCAATGCTCAGAGGGAAATTTTTGTGATATGTAATATAAATGTCTACATTACAAAAAAGAAAGATCTCAAGTGAACAACCTAACTTTATACATTGAGAAACTATAAAATGAAGAGAAAACTAAATCTAAAGCTAGTAGAAGGAAAGAAATAACAAAGAATAGAATGGAGAGAAATGAAATAGAAAGTTAAAAAAAACAACAGAATTGTAGCTCAACTTACAACTTAAGAAAAGAAAAGACACATTTACCATAAGTTGAAATGAAAGTGAGAACATCACTACAGACATTACAGAAATAAAAATGATTATAAGAGAACACTATGAACAATTGTATGTCAACAAATTAGATAACCTGGATTAGAGAAATCCCTAGAAGCACATAAATTACTTAAACTGACTCACAGAGAACGAGAAAACCTCAAAAGACCTATAACAAGTACAGACATTGAATCAGTAATCAAAAACTTCTCAAGAAAGAAAACTCCAAGCCAAGATGGCTTCACTCATGAATTCTACCAAATATTTAAAACATAGTTAACACCAATTCTTTAAAAATTTTTCAAAAAATTGGAAGATGACAGAACACTTCTTAACTCATTCTGTGAGGCCAGCCTGCATTACCCTGACACCAAAAGCAGATATAGGGATCATAAAAAAGAAAACTATAGACCAATATCCCTTATTAATATGGATGAAAAAAAGTCAACAAAAGAGTAGCAAATTGAATCCAACAGAGTATTAAAGGAATTGTCTATCATGACTAAATTGAATGTGTTCCAGAAATTCAAGGGTATTTCAACATACAAAAATCAATCAATGTAATGCACAACATTTATATAATGAAGAAAAACCACGTTGGGAACAGGCCCCCCAAAATCTGGCCATAAACTGGCCCCAAAACTGGCCATAAACAAAATCTCTGCAGCACTGTGACATGTTCATGATGGCCATAACGCCCATGCTGGAAGGTTGTGGGTTTACTGGAATGAGGGCAAGGAACACCTGGCCCACTCAGGGCATAAAACAGCTTAAAGGCGTACTTAAACCACAAACAATAGCATGAGCGATTTGTGCCTCAAGGACATGCTCCTGCTGCAGATAACTAGCCCAACCCATCCCTTTATTTCGGCCCTTCCCATAAGGGATACTTTTAGTTAATCTAATATCTATAGAAACAATGCTAATGACTGGCTTGCTGTTAATAAATACGTGAGTAAATCTCTGTTTGGGGCTCTCAGCTCTGAAGGCTGTGAGACTCCTGATTTCCCACTTCACACCTCTATATTTCTGTGTGTGTGTCTTTAATTCCTCTAGTGCCACCACTGGGTTAAGGTCTTCCCGACCAAGCTGGTCTCTGCAAAACCACATGATCATGTCAATGGATTCAGAAAATGCATTAAAAATCTATCGTGCTTTTATGATAAAAACATGCAGCAAACTAGGAAATAATGGAAGCTTCCTCAATATTATAAAGGATATTTATGACAAACTCACAGCTAGGATCATACCCAAGGGTGAAAGATTGTTTCCCCTAAGATTAGGAACAAGACGGGGATACCCACTTTAACCACTTCTATTCAACATACTACTGGAAGTTCCAGGAAGAGCAATCAGGTAAGATACAAGAGTAAGTAATCCAAATTCCAAAAGAGCAAGTAAAATTATCTGTATTCACAGATGATAAGGTCTCATATAGAGAAATTCCTAAGAAAAGTCCACAAAATTGTAAGGCTAATAAATTCAGGAAAGTTGAGGATATGAGAAAAACACACAAAAATCACTTTTGTGTTTGCACACTAGTATCAGAATCTGAAAAGGAAATTAGTAAACCAATTCCATTTAAAATAGCATCCAAAAGAATACAATACTTACAAATAAATTTAATCAAGGAGGTGAAAGACTTGCACACTGAAAACTACAGAAGATTACTGAAAACAACAAAAGAAAACCTAAATAAATGGAAAACTATCTCATGTGTATGGACTGGAAGACTTAATATTGTAAAGATGACAATATAGGTCGGGCAGGGTGGCTCATGCCTATAGTCCCAACATCTTGGGAGGTTGAGGTGGGTGGATCACTTGGGGCCAGGAATTTGAGACCAGCCTGGCTAACATGGTGAAACCCAGTCTCTACCAAAAATACAAAAAATTAGCCGGGCATGGTGGCAGGCACCTATAATCCCAGCTACTCGGGAGGCTGAGGCAGGAGAATCGCTGGAACCCAGAAGGCAGAGGTTGCAGTGAGCCGAGATGGCGCCATTACATTCCAGCCTAGGCAACAAGAGCAAAACTGCATCTCGGGGGGTGGAGGGGGGGCACGGAGAAAAACAAAACAAAACAAAACATTACTACCCAAGGCAATCTACAGATTCAATGCAATAGCTATCAAAGTAGCAATAGGATTTTTTATTTTTGCAGAAATGGAAAAGTCAATCCTAAAATTCCCATTGAATTGTAAGGGGACCCCAATTCTCTCAAATATGCTTGAGCAAAAGTAAAATAATTAGAAGACTCATATTTCCTGATTTGGAAACTTAATAGAAATCTACAGTAATCAAAACAGTGTGGTACTGGCATATGCATAGACATATAAATCAACAGAATAGAGTTGAGGTTCCAGAAATAAACACAGACATTTACAGACAACTGATTTTTGACGAGGGTGTCAAGTTCATTCAGTGGAAAAATAATACTCTTTTCAACAAATGGTGCTGATACAACTGGATAACCACATGTAAAAGAATGAAATTGGACCCCTACACCACACTATGTATAAAAGATAACTAAAAAGGGACCAACAGCCTTAATATAAGAGCTAAAGTTATTAAAAATTTCGAAGAAAACATATGGGTAAATATTCATGGCCTAGGATTCAGCAAAGGCTTCTTAGACATGACACAAAAAGCATGAGCAACAAAAGAAAAACAGATATATTGTACTTCATTAAAATTAAAACTTCTGTGCATCAAAGGTTATTATCAAGAAAGTGAAAAGAAAATCTGTAAAATGGGAGAAAATATTTGCAAATCATACATTTCATACAAGCATTTATTATCCAGAAGACGTAAAGGACTCCTGCAACTCAACAACAAACAAGCAACCCGATTTTTAAAAATGACACAGGACTTCAATAGACATTTTTCAAGGCAGATACAGAAATGACTCATATACACATGATAAAACCTCAACATCATTAATCATTAATGATTGAAATGCAAGCTGAAACCAAAGGTGCAGGGATATCACTGCACCTTCTAGGATGTCCATAATTAAAAAAAAAAACCTGAAAATAACCAGTGTTGGTGAGGATTTGGAGAAATTGGAATGCTTATTCACTGCTGGTGGGTGTGTAAAATGGTGCAGACACTGTGGAAAAAAATTGGGTGGTTCCTCAAATAGGTAAGCGAAGAGCTATATGATCCAACAATTTCACTCCCAGGTAATTAGTGGAAAAAAAAAAAAAGTAAACAGTAACTTGAACAGATACTTATATGTCCGTGTTCATTATAACATTATTCCAAAAAGTCAAATGGTAGAAACCCATGTTCGTCAACGAATGAATGCATAACAAAATGTAGCATACACATACAATGGAATAGAATTCAACCATAAAAAGGAATGCATTTCTGATTGATACATGTCACAACATGGATGAAGCTTAAAAACAATTTCCCAAGTGAAATAAACCAGACACAAAAAGACAAATATTTTATGATTCTACTCCTATGAATTCTCTAGAATGGGCAAATTGATAGAGACAGAAAGTAAATTTGTGGTTTTCAAGGGCTAGGGAGAGAAGGCAATGGGGTGTTACTAATTAATGGGTATGGAGTTTCTGCTTGGAATGATGGAAAAGTTTTGAAAATAAATAGTAGTGATGGTTGTGCAGCATTGTGAATATTACTAATGCTACAGAATGGTACACTTAAAAATTATAGCCCAAATGCCTTTCAAATGTTATTGGATAAGCAAATTGTGGCACATCCATAGAATGGAATACTACTCAACAGTAATAGTAAACTATTTGATACACGCAACACTTAGAACAATCTCAAAGGCATTATGCCGAGTGAGAGAAGTCCATCTCAAGTGATCACACTCTGTGTTATTCCAGTTTTGTAATTATTCTTGAAGTGACAAAATTATACTGATTAAAAAGATATTGCTAGGTTCCAAATGTTAGTGTTGGAGGGAGAGTTTGGCTATAAAAAAGGAGCAACCAGAACAGTCTTTGTTGTGATAAAACACTTCTATATCATGACTGTGATGATGGTTACACAAATATGTACAAATGACATCTCATACACATATATACCATAAGAAAGTAAATATAGGAATGTGAAATCAGAATAAGGCCTGTAAGTGAATTGATGGTATGGTGCCATTATAGATTTTCTGACTTTTATAAAACACCAAGATTATGTGTCATGGTTATGTTATATTTTGGGGAAGTTGGGTGAAGGGTGAAAGGTACAAGTGAATTCTCTGTATTATTTTTGCAAATTCCTGTGAGTCTTACATTTTTTCAAGATAAATAACATATAAACATAAGAAAGGAAGCAAGATTGCAAAATATTTGTTAAAATATACTTGATGATGCTCTTCAGTAAAGAGGAGGTAATGTCTTTATCAAGGAAAACAGCAATAACTTGGACCTATAAATACCTATACAAGTTATTGCAACACTGTTAGCTTCAGGAAATGAAGCTCTAATTCCATTGTGACTACATTGTACATGCAATAATTTTTGGAATGCATAGTACTACCTGATAGGGAGAGTGATAAAAAAAAATCTGGTCTAATGTAACTAAATTTCATTTTGGGTTTCATATGGACAATTATTAGTCAAAATTCAGAATCCATCTAGTTTTTACATTTTGTTTTCAGGAGATGACTATTAACCAAAAAATCTACAGTAGGCAGCTTGGAAAATGACAGCAACATCAGAAGCCCCTTTGAGACTAGATGGATGCCTTACCCATTGGGAAGGGTTTTGACACTTGGCCGGCCTCCCTTCCTATCTCCCTTTCATTGGCGTCTATTCCTGAAAAAGCTGCCAATCAGAACCAGCTATTACCTGGCATATGGGAGGCAAAAGGCCTGTCTCAGAGACTCACACAACTGACGTCTGAGCAAGGGTGTTGCATTCATTGTTTTTTCCATGGGGAGGCGCCAGTAAATTACTAAGAGACTTCTAAAAAATTTCCTCAGGTATTGTCTCCTGATCAATGTTCACATGATATTTAGTTGATTTTTATAACACAGAAACAACCAAGGAGGGCTATTTTCAATGTAGGCAGTAGTCTGAAGCAGCTCTATGACTCAGACCCAGCCTCTCTTACCTGCAGACCAAAGCCAGTACTGTTCCCCGGGGCCCACACAGTGACCTAGCTGGAGCCCTCCCACAGACCCAGAAGAAGCCATCCCTGTGTGTAACCAGGCTACAGACTTTCAGTGTATGGGTCCTGAAGTGGACCCTAGTCCCAGCACCAGCCCTACTGACCAGATCCTGAAAGCAGTCAAGTTCACCTAGAGACCAAACTGGATTCAGGCCCTCTTGAATTAACAAGCCCACCAACCATAGACCGTGCTTGCAGAACCTGTAGCAACTACATGTCATGACTCCCTCCCCACTCAACTGTGATCCTGGAGGCAATCTCATCAGACTGAGGACCCAAGAGGAGATGGTCTTTGTCAGTCAAAACCAGTCCATAAAGACTGAAAGAGGGGTTGGCTCCTTCAAATGACAGACACCAATAAATGTCTACAGGGATCACAAAAAATGAGGCAAATATAACAGCACCAAAGGAAACAAATGAAACTCCAGTAAACTACTAAAAGAATTTTAAGTCTGTAAATTGCCTAAAAAAGAACTCAAAATAATCATCTTAAACATAATTGTAATTCATGACTTTTAAACAGAATAAAAAACGAAAAATAGATCATCTAAATAGATGCAAAAAAAGCATTTGATAAAATTCAACACCCTTCATGATATATAATACATCATGCCATTCTCTTTTCCAATTTGAATACCTTTTATTTCTTTCTCTTGCCCGATTGTGCTGGCTAAGACTTCCAGTGCCATGTAGGTGAAAGTGGGCATCCTTGGCTTGTTCCAGTACTTAGGAACTGCTTTAAACTTTTCCCTGTTTGGTGTGATGTTGGCTGTGGGTTTTAATATATGGCTTTCATTATTTTGAAGTATGTTCCTCCTCCACCTAATTTTTGAGGATGTACATCATTAGCTTCTTTCTATTACTAGATATTGGCAATGTTTTATTTTAAATGCAGTTGGAGTTTTTTCATACACTTTGCTATGCTCTATAATTTGCTATACTTGAATTTTATCAAACACTTTGCTATGCTGTATGATTAAATGTATTGAGGTAATCAAATGATTTCCATGCTTTATTCTAATAATATAGTGGAGTGTACAAATTTATTTCTTAATAGAGCTATCTTGGTCTTGATATATTCTTTTGTGTATTGATTGCTGAATTAATTTACCAACGTTTTCTTGAGGATTTTCCATTATTTTCATCAGTGTGATTGATCTTTTATTGCCCTTTATTTATGTGTCCATTGTCATATTTATTATCAAAATTATCATTATCACATGATATAAATCGGGAAATGTTCTTTCTTTCATATGTTCCTTAGGAGACTTTGTATAAAATTGAGAGTATTTTATTCTGTAATATTTGGTGAGCCTAGGGTATTTTATTATTGCTTTTGCTGTTTGGGGGAAGTATTTTAAATTACCCACTCATTTATTTTAATGGCTATAGGTCTATTCACAATTTCTGTGTCTTCATGAGTCAAGTTGTTGAGTTATATTTTTCTAATATTTGTTAATTCACTACATTAAAATTTTCAAATGTGTTGTTATCCCTCTGATATATCACTCATACACAAAATGTGAATGAAATATAAATACGTGTGTAAAAATGAGCACCTATAGATCATTACCAAGGTCAAGAACTAGAACACTGCTAGCATTCTCAAAGTTCCCCATGTGCCTCTTCCTGGCATCTTCCACCCTCACTCCTTGAGGTGACCACTATTCTTTTTTAGTAATTACTTCTTTGCTATGCTGTATAATTTTCCAACTACACATGGATCTCTGAAGAAATAGAGTTTCACTTTTCCACGTTCTTAGATATATATGAAAGCTATCAGAAGGTATGCATAATTCTGTGTCTGGCTTCACCTACCCATCATTATAGTTGTAAAAATCATTTTCATTATTGCTGCTTAGCATTCCATTATGATAATAGGCCAAAAATGCATCTATTTATGCCTCTGTTGGTGGACATTTAATATTCAAATTGGACAGTCAATTTCCCATGGTCTGCAATGCCGAATTATCATTAATGAAGTATTTCATATGCAAATGAGTCCATGTCAGCACCATGCCAACTTCACACCTGGTTCTTTCTAAAATGAATCTTCTTTTTCATGAACACTTGAATATTATATAAATTTTGGAATCGGTTTAATTTCCACACACTAAAATATAGAGTTTTTGGATTGCATTGAATATATAGATCAATTTTGGGAGACTGTGCATTTCAAAGCTATAGAAATTTCCAGGCTATTTACATGGACTAGCTCTCCATTTATTTGTTCTCTCTCACTAGAGCAAAATTCCATGGCAGCTATGGTGGTCTGCACTCTGGCAATCCTTCTGTATCAACAGAATCTGTGGACCTCCAAACACAATGTCCTGAATACCCAGCAATACAAAAAAGATCAGCATGAAGCCCACTCTGACAGGATGAGGGAACTACCCATGGGAGCCAGAAAAACCTAGGAACCTGATTGGTACTGGATCTAAAGTTATGCTCATATCCCAGGAACTTGATCTGCATAGTCACTGAGGTCATCAGTCACAGGGTTTTGCCCCTCTATTTACCCACCTCATGCAGCTGTACACTTTCTCCCTTGCTCCTTGCTGCTCATGGCCTTCCTTGGCTGTCTGTCACTTCTAACCCCTCCACCCACCACATATCCCTAACCCCAGAGGAGGGAGATAAACTATAGATAAGAAAGACCTGGCCATTGCCAGCAATAAATAGCTCCCTGTACTGGTATGCTGGACCATCGGGAGATACAAAAGATGTTGTTCCCAGAATCCTAGACAGTGGCAGTGACTGGGTGATCCTGGTGTTTATGGACTGGATGTTTTTGTTCCTCACAAACCCATATGTTGATACCTAGCCCCGTAGTATGAGGATATTAGCTGGTGGAGCCTTGAGAGCTAGTTAGGATCAGATGAGGTCATAATTGTGGAGCCCTCACGGATGGGATTCATGTCCTTATGGGAGTCAAGACAGAGCTTGCTTCCTCTCTCTGCTCTCTGCCATGTGGCAGTACAAGGAGAAGGAAGGAGAAGTAAGGAGAAGTCAGCTGTCTGCAGCCCAGAAGAGGGCCCTCACCAGAACCCGGCCACGCTGGCATCCTGATCTCAGACTTCCAGCTTCCAGAACTGTGAGAAGTACATTTGTTGTTGATAAGCCACTCAGTCGATGGTGTTTTGTTACAGCAGCCCAAGCTTATAAAAACAATGGTGTTCTTAGAAAGGGCGAGGTGTCCGGCCTTCCTCTGGTTCTTTCAGCCAGCAGACCTCCCACTCACCTTGCAGCAACCAGCAGGTACTGATGAGTCCGAGATGCCCTGAGTCTGCTCAAGTAACTTTTCTAGACACTCATGGAAGAGTCCTCACCTTCTCTCACTATGGTTTCTTGTCCACCTGATAGGGCCCACTAGATTCAGAATCCTGAATTTAATGGAATAGTTGCTAACAAAGTAACAGAAGTACAAAATTATGTGAACATTGAAAGTAATTAGTTTTAAATGCCTCATTATTTTATTATTTCAAACACATGGACATTATACAAAAATTGAAAATACAGATTAACACAAAACAAAATCACAGATTATGCATTAATATAATGTTTGCTTTCTGTTCACTTTGTACAGTATGCATAGATTCTGTTTCTAGTCATAAAAACATTAAAATGCTGAGTCTATTGTGTTTTGGTTCATGTCGAGCACCGCAGTGCGTCTTTGCTTTTCTGGTTTTTGTAATCATGAATTCAAATGGCTGAAGCCATAGGGCCCACTGCTCCGGCATTAACGTGCTTTGTAGTTGTCTTGAGTTTTCCCAGGCTGTGACATTTGGAACTTGACAAGTCAGTGTGCCAGACAACAAAGATAACTTATTTGATGAGACTAGTGTTCTTTTCCAAGTAGTTGATATTATACTAGAGTCAACTTCATTTAAAAAGCAGGTGCAACAGTAACTGTGCCTTGAAAATGTAGATCCCATCCCAGTATTAGAGGCAGCAATCTCTATGATAAAGGGATAGGTGGAGCAGAAGATGAGGCCACAGGGAAGGGTCTCTAAGGGACCCTAAAACCTGCCTGATGAATCCAGAGTCCATTCAAAGCTCTCCCTCCTATTTCTTGAAAAGATTGGCCACCAGGGTGTTGAGTTTAGAGAAATAGGTATGAGCCTCATAATCTCAACCCCGTGCCACTCCCAACAGATCTGACATTTACTGTCTGGGCTTGCCATGTGGGGATTGTGCTTACCATGCCTGGCACCCTCTCCACTCACCAGGTGGTGAAGTGCAGCTGAGGCTTGGGATGGGTCATATGTATAAGGGGTGGGGGCAGGTACATTCTGAATAAGGGAACTGTGAGACAACATGCCTCCCCTCAAGCACCTCGATAGGTATTACATAACCTAAGGACATGGGAAGACGTTTTCTTTTGGAAGTTTTACTGGTGATCCACATTTTTAAAAGGAGTATAATTGTCATCAGAAAATACTGTTGACCTTTTGTTCTCTAACAACGACCAAACAACGAGACCAAAATTAAACAAAACAAGCACCTTTCACTATTGTTATTGCACTCAACAGCAGCTTCTCAAACTGGGTCCTCTCAGCCAAAACTGTACACTTGAATCTTCCTTGGAACAATAGCTGTATTTTTGAAAAGTTATATAAATCACATTTTTTTCTTTGGCTATATATTCATTAAACAAATATGTATTTGTCTCCTACTATGTACCAGGTCAAATTCTAAACAAAATGTAATTGTGCTAAAATGTTCTATTAGAAAGAATTCTTGTTTTGGGAAACAAAGTGGACAAAGTCCCCTTTACCTGTAATATTTTATGGTTCTAGTTAAAGTCACCCAAACTGATCCCTTTGATAAAACACAGCCCCTCAAAATTTGTTTATTTGAAAAATTTACATTTTATATATTTTGCTTAATTATGGGATAAATGTCTGTCTAGGTGTTTGTGCACAGTTAGAATAAAATCTTAAGAGGCAGATGGGACATTAGAGGTCTCCTATGTGATCCCACCCAGTGAGTGCTTCCTTCCTACAACTTCCCTGGGAACGGGCATTTAACTTCTGCTGGAACATCACTGGTGATGAGAAGCTCACTACCTCACAAAACATTTTGTTCTAGGATCATTCTCCTCCTTTAAAAAGGTCCTTGCAAATTACAATGATGGTGAAATTACTATTGTGCTGTCAATCATCTGGGTTTACGTGGAAAAATAGTAAAAGGAGTAGTAGCTCACATGGCCTGAAACAAACATGGTACAGGAGAGCTTCAAGAAAGGAAAGCGGGTATTGGGGAAGAAGACCCTGAAGGTCATAGAAAGATCTAGTCTGAGTCCATGGTGGAGCCTGCTATAGACCAGAGGAGGTTCCCATGGTTTCAGAAATCCAGCTGGCAAGCAGGGAAGCCTGTGTGACTGGAGCAGAATGAGAGAGGAAGCAGGAAGAGGCAGCTGAGGGCAGAGAGGGAGGCAGGGGCTGGATTTGCATTTTCTTCTCTAAGTTTGGAGGAAAACATTTGTGTATTTTTCAGCAGGTGATGATTTTTTTTGGCTTTTTGCTTTTAAAATACCATGATTCTATTTGGTCAAATCTCTCAGCATTCCCCCTGCCCTGTCACTTTGTACCTCACTCCAGAAATCCTGGACTACTCATAGTCTCCTGAAAGTACCAGGTGGAAGAAGCCTATCATGGTTCCTTACACTTACCTGCCCATCCGCTTCCCTGTTCCTGTCATTCCTTCCTTTCCCTCCTCGTCTACCTGACAAAACTCTTACTTTGCTGCCAAGTTGGGCTCTACCAACACCTGCTCTGGAAGACTTCCTTTACTCTCTCAAGCCAGTCTGGGTGCTTTGTATCTCCAATACCTCAGGTAGTTACAATTGGTGATTTATGTGAAGTCCTCGAGGGCCAGGGCAGTATTTGCTTCACCTCTGAGTCCCCAGCATCTAACACTGTGTCTGGATCAACTAATTAATCCACTTACAAATCGTCAAACTCTTCTAAAACAATAAAATAAAAATTTGGGAGCAGATATATTCTAAAATATAACTAGTTCATGTTTGGTGATACCATATAGTACATTTTCATTTCTTTTCTGGGTATCTTTTGTGACTATTTTTTCCTGGTAAGATCGTATGAAAATAGCATAGCTCATATTAGCTGTTGCCTGAGTGCATTATAGAGTCTTTTCAGGATCTGTGATAGATGACCACTGACAACTTCTTTAAAAAGTTCCAAGTCAAAACCATCTATGCCATGCTGTAAGGTGTAGAATTTGGGGTTCTGGACAATTGTTTGCTCCAATAGCAATAGCTACAAAATGTAGACTTACAAGAATAACTAAGGAAAGTTACCAGGGCAAGGAGCTGGAGGCCAATAGCAATGTTTATCAATTCATCAGTCAATAGATATTTTAGATTGTTTAGATTGTTTCCACATTTGGGCTACTATGAACAATGACTTTTTTATGGTGCCCAAGAATTTCCATTTGAGAAGCAGAAGTTAAAGGTGGGGTATGTGGGAAAGGCCTGCATTGATTAACTAGATCCTTTTCCAAAATCAGTATGTCTATATTAGGGCGTATAAGCATTGAAAGACAAGCAATGTCATCATCAGTTTCTCTAGAAGTATTCTAGTTCTTCAAGCTTGAAAAGTGAAGAGAAGGCTCTGTTAGAACAGCCTCTGGCACACAGATGTACCCAGCATGTCCCAGTCTCATAGGAGGCCCCCAGTAGGTGTTAGACTGATGCAAAAGAATCTACAGAAACAGCCAAAGGCTGGAAGTTGTTTTTGTTGTTGTTTTTCGTCTCCAGTGCGAATCCAGAAATCCATAGCACAAGCTATTCTCAAGCCAGGAGGAAACAACAAAGAGGAAGTTTCCACAACCCCCTTGCATCATAGTTTCAAAATCAGGCTACATTTCAAGTAACTAGTGGTCTGAAGCCTAACCATATAAATTTAAGACTGCTCCAGGGGAAAGGATAACAGCAGCAGAGCCACTGATCACTGGGTTGTTTCAATGAGCTCAGTCTCCTGCATGCCTCAGTTCTTCCCCAGCCACCATCATGTTGCTGCCCCAATACAGAGGACAAACTTCCAAGAGAGGGGGTATTCCAGAGACCTCATCTGTACATTCCAGAATGTTTGAGGAAATATTCTCTGCTCAAAAGATATATATGAAGCCTTATTTGTGACTTTTTCAGGAATCATCTTTGTGCCTGAGAGTCTCCAGCTGACTGCCAAGGAAATTTGCTATCAATTACACATGTCTAAAGCCCAATACTTTGTGGCCAGTGAGGCTATGTTCCCACTCATGGACTCTGCCATGTTTGACTGCCCTACCTTGAAGACCAAGCTCCTGGTGTCAGATAAGTGCTATGATGGGTGGTTGGATTTCAAGGAGATGATTCAGTAAGTGGACACCGAAAAAGAGAAACTTAAATCAAGAGAATGTCTGATTTTGGAAGACAGAATGTTGTATGAGAAGGTGGTGTGAGTGGTTGTAATGAAAAGCTTAATGGTAATTTCTAGTCCTGAAAAAAAAAAAACAAAAACAGAGTAACTCCCCAACACCACCAACAGAAGAATCCCTGATCTGGCCTACAAGTTCTCAGTCTGAGTGAAAGTCTCATCTTCTGATTCATACTTGAGCATTCATTCTGCGATGGTAAAAAAAATAGGTGATAAAAATATAAACACATATCAAAACATAATAAAAAGCTTATATATAAAAATATATATAATTATATAATGGAATACCATTCAGCCACTAAAAGGAATGAAATTATGTCTTTTGCAGTAAGCTGAATGGAACTGGAGGCCATTATCTTCAGTGAAATAACAGAAATGCAAAGTCAAATACTGCATGTTCTCACTTATAAGTGGGAACTAAATAATGTGTACACACAAATATAGAGTGTAGAATAATAGACACTGGAGACTCGCAAAGGTGGGAGGTTTTGAGAGGGTGAATAATGGGAAATTACTTAATGGGTACAATGTACACTATTTTGGTGATGGTTACACTAAAAGCCCAGATTTCACCATTATGTAACAAAACTACACTTGTATCCCTTAAATTTAAACAAATAATAATAAAAAAAACTCACTGGCACTGGGATATGAGAAAATATATATTAAAACAACAAAATGACGCCATGTTTATCCTCAGGTTAGCCAAATACAGTAGTCTCCCCTTATCTGTGGTTTTGTTTTCTGTGGTTTCAGTTACCTGTGGTCAACCATGGTCCAAAATAGTTGACTACAGTACAATAAGATATTTTGAGAGAGAGAGAGATCACATGCACACAACTTTTATTACAGTATATTGTTGTAATTGTTCTATTTTATTAATTATTGGTTTTAATTTCTTACTGTGCCTAATTTATAAATAAAACTTTATCATAAGTATGCATGTTTAGGAAAAAAGATAGTGTGTTTAGGGTTCAGTACTATTTGTGGTTTCAGGCACTTACTGGGAGTCTTGGAACATATCCCCCAGGTATAAGGTGGGACTTATTACTGTATTAAGTTTGATAATTATAAATTGCGATCTTTAGAGAGTAATATTTTAGTGTTCAGAGATGTAAAAAAAACAAAAAAAAAACAAAAAAACAGTGAACAAGACAGACAAAGCCCCTACCCTCATGGATTTTATATTCTAGACAACAAAATGGACCACAAGAAAACACATAAACGATCAAGGTAATACAGTTTCCAAAAGAAACTCCCAACCAAAACAGGCAAATTAAATAGAGTGATCTTATGTGGAGATGGGGGAATTATTTTAGATTTGGTGGCTTCTTAGGAGAGGACAAGTTGAGACTTGAATACTATAGAGCCAGCCTTTTGAATATCTAGGAATAATATCAGAGAGAATACTAAGGTAGAGGACCTGAGGTGGGAGGAGCTTGACTTGTTTGAGGAACAGAAAGAATACCAGGGTGCCTGAAGTGTGGTGAGTGGAAAAGAGAGTGGGAGGAGAGGAGGCTGAATAGCAAGGGAGAGTGAGATTACAGCGGGTCTTGTAGATCATGTAGGAGTGGTCTGTGGAACGTGGAGGGGAATGACTTGATCTGAGTGACATTTAAAAAACTCCTTCAACTGCTGTCTGAACAATGAGAGACAAGACAGGTAGTAAAGGGAGCTGGTAGAAGGCTATTGCAGTCGTCCAAGTGAGAAGCCGTGTTGTTGTGGACCATGATGGTGGCAGAGGAGACAGGACTGGGAATTTGCAAGGCAAATGAGGAACTCGCCTCAGGCACAAAATATAAAGGGGCACTGAAAAATCCAGTGATCAAGATAAATAATATTTTAATTTTCAAATACATTTAAAAATCAAATTATAAAATAATTTTCATAATTGAAGTTTAAAAATTTGTATATAATTTTACATATTTATTTTATATATGTATATCATCTGTTTATAATTTTATAAATTTTATGTTTTTAATACAGTAATTTAATTTTTTAATTAAAAAAATCATATTGGCAAACTTCTGCTGACAGATCACCTGCTTCTATTTTTATAAATACAATTTTATTGGAAGCAGAGACAAGATTAGGGTGACCAAATAAGGTGAGTCATGCAACTGCCTGGTTGGATTACAGGCTGTGTGAGAACTACACCTTGAAGCTGGCTTGATTGAATCCCATTCCTAAACCATATGGGGAATACTTGACCACTTTGGGAGCATTCATTGTCATGTACTTATTTTAAATTTTGTGGCCAGGCACGGTGGCTCACACCTGTAATCCCAGCACTTTGGGAGGTCAAGGCAGGCGGATCACTTGAGGTCAGAGTTCAAGACCAGCCTGGCCAACATGGTGAAACCTCGTCTCTACTAAAATTATAAAAATTAGCTGGGTGTGGTGGCAGGCCCCTGTAGTCGCAGCTACTTGGGAGGCTGAGGCAGAAGAATTGCTTGAACTCGGGAGGCGGAGGTTACAGTGAGCTGAGAACACACCATTGCACTCCAGCCTGGATGACAGAGCAAGACTCCATCTCAAAAATAAATAAATTAATTAAATTAAATTTGGATATTTTATTATTAATTTTTGACATAGTTTTGATTATTTTGAAAATATTTGATAAAATATTATTATCTTGACTACTGAATTTGCTGGTATCCCTTTAAATATCATGTCTGTCACAAATGTTTCACTTGCTCCACCTTAGTCCCAGCCCTGAGTACAGATAACGAAGAGACACAGACTTGTGACATGTTGTAGAGGTAAAGTTGTCAGAGCTTGCCAATGGTTAGGATGTGGCATAGATAGCTGGGTAGATAAGTAGATAGATAAAGAAAGACTGATAATAAGGATTACTACAGAGTTTTGCCTTGAGCAATTGAGTAAATAGAGGGTATTTTACTGAGAAAAATAAGGCTGAAACATAAAGGCATAATATATTACTTATCCAACAGAAATTAATGCAAAAAAATTAAGGGAAAAAATGGCAGCTGCACCTCTAATAAATCATCCCCCAATATACCAAGATACTAGCTGTTATTTTAAAAAATCAAAGATTACCAAACCAGGAGCCTAGGCTGTAGGTCAGAGAACCTAAATTTAGAACCTTGCTGTTGCATCTTTTGTAATTTATAGAGTTGTACCTCCAAAGCAGACCTTCATGGGGACCAAAAGTCAACATCCAATGGCTATATTCTTCACCAACGGGACAATGGGAGCTTCTAAACTGGCCCAGTATTCCCAGTGTGATTTGGGAATGGAATTCACCCAGGTTTCCAGATATAGTCCTCACACACTCTGTTCAGGCTTGAAAGCTCTTCTCTGGGGTGGTAAAGGGAGAGTTTCATGAGACTAAAACTAAGAAAAGAGTTCATTACTCAAGATTGCAGAAAACATCAATATTGAGAGAAGGAACAAGGCTGAAAGCAGGGTGGGAGGGTGTACACCAAAGGATCAAAAGCAGATTGCTATAGATAAAAAATCTAAGAGTATGTGGAAAAAAGAGGAAGAGCAGTAAATCCATGCAGCTGAGGAGGGATCCAGGATGATTACCCCAAAGACGCACCGTTGGATGTTACTTGTTCTTCAGTGCTACCAGCTCCGGGGTGAATAATTGTGTTGACCACTATATGTAGTAATAAACACAGAGGTAGAGTCACAATTTATGAGGGTTGGGGTTCTAGAGTCAGATTCTAAGATGAAAATCACATGTCATCACACTACCCCTTTAAAAACATTATTTAAGTAGCTCACGAATACTTTTGGGCATGAGTCACTGGGCCAATGTTAATGCCTCTTTCTAGCATCAGTAAAATTGCCACAATTTTACTGGCAATATCCAGGCTTATTACTCAAAGCAACAATGATCAAAACAAGGCTTCTGGAGTTCAGAAGTAAATGCCTCTTTTGGCAATTCAAGGGATGCTGAAACTCATTTCAATCTCTTTGGTTGAATACTCAATTAAGTAATTAATTGGGTGGCATTTGTTTTAGTTTGGCTTGTTTGTGGTTAAGTTTCCCGATCTTACATTCAATTCTGCGTAAGATAAATGGTTGTGTGTTGTGACTCCACACTCAAGTTCTCTTAACAAACTCTACCCAAAGGTCCCTTAGGGGAAATAGGTGTATGTGATGTTCATACTCACTTCAAAGGCTTTGACTCTCACAAGCTATAATGGCCAGTGGATATCAGGTAGAGAATTAGAATAGGAGAAACTATTCTAACTCATTTATTAAATGGTTTAGGGGATCATTCATTTATTCAAATCATTAATTAATTTTATTAATTATACTTCAGAGACACTTCAGAGACCCCTGAAAGCCATGAATCCTAGAAGGCAGTATCATACCAATTAAGTGATACCCACAGAATTTAAGGAGACTCCATTAGCCTCCTGGCCTCATAGCCTTTGTTTGTTTCCATTTGGTTGGTCCTTGTTTCTCTCCACAGGTTAGTGCTTGATAATAGCAAGAATTATTATTGTTGCTAGTACTAACATGAGAAAATCCAAATGGCTTTCCCATTCCTCTTTAGATGGCGGATGGACCTCCAGCCAACAAGTATTTTGTGGTCTAAGTGATGCCTTTGATGGATCTTTATCTCTAAGTACTGCCTTGGGAGCTCAGCTCCAAGGAGCCCGTATGTTTCTGTGTCACATGCCAATTTTCTGTCCTGAGATTGTTCTAAATGTAAGACCAGGTCCTTGTTGTGGGACATGGGGCAAAGGCCAGAAAGAGGTATTAGCAATGGCTCAGTGGCTCATGCCCCAAATGGGGCAAATCAGTAATTAAATCTGGAGTGTGATCTTGACTTAAAGATGCTCTCCCTACTTCTGAGAGCAATGCCCTCTCACTTCTCTAGGGCCTTTGGAATGGGAGGACTTGGCTACTTCAGTTGTATCACTCAAAAGGAAACTTTTTTTTTTTTTTTTTTGAGACAGAGTCTTGCTCTGTCGCCCAGGCTGGAGTGCAATGGCGTCATCTCGGCTCACTGCAACCTCCCACTTCCCGGGTTCAAGCGATTCTCCTGTCTCAGCCTCCAAGTAGCTGGGATTGCAGGTGCCCGCCACCATGCCCAGCTAATTTTCGTATTTTTACTAGAGACAGAGTTTCACCATGTTGGCCAGGCTGGTCTCGAACTCCTGACCTCAGGTCATCCACCCACCTTGGCCTCCCAAAGTGCTGGGGTAACAGGCGTGAGCCACTGTTCCTGGCCTGAAAAGAAACTTTTAAAAGACAATAATGATATTGAAGAAGACAATATTAATATCAGTTACTATTCATTGACTACTCACCAGTACTTCATATGCATTATTTCATTTCATCTCCCCATCAACCCTGTAAGGGAAAAACTGGGTAAACTGAGTCTCATAGAGGATAAGTACCTAGCCCAAGGAATCACAGAGGTGGAATCAGACATTAAGCAATCATGGTCTATTGGACTCCACAGCACAATCTCTAAACTGTTGTGCTAACCTCTTAAGTGCCTCCACAATCCACAATTTTACTGACAGTATCCAGGCTTATTATTCAAAGCAACAAAGATCAAAACAAGTCTTCTAGGATCCAGAAGTAAATGCCTCATTGTGTATCTATTCAGATATCAGTGAATAACATGATAGCTGCTAGGTTCACACAGCTAAAGCTAAATTCTCTCCCAAGGTCTGGAGGGTGAAGAATCACTAAATTTCCAAGACAAAGGGTATGCCCTAGCTGAGTCTCAAAGTTAGTGGCCATCTTCCCTGAACCTTCCCCACCACGGTCTCACTGTCTTTCCCACTTAACGTATAGATTTGGTTTTTTCTTCCTTGTGGTCCCAGGCTCTGTTCAGGTCTTCCACCACCACTCTATCTGCAAATCCACTGATATACCAGGAACTGCTTCAGCACAAGTGTTTCGCCAGGTAAGAGAGGATCTTTCAGGAGAGAGTCCATTTACACTCATGGTATCATAAATAAGATTAGAAACCCTCAATTTGTTGAAGTAGATCCAATCCTATCTTTCATTAACACACCTATCTTGTTGCCATTTATGACAATAACTTTGTTAGAGTGTGGGATATTTTTTTTATTATCTTGTGACTATTCAAGGCCATATCTTCTGGCTCCACAGGAGTCCAGAATATAAAACTAAATTATAATCATAAGGTTGAGTTTGCTTAATCAATTTGTGAATTATACCTCCCTTTAAAAAGATAAACATTAAAGACAAATGCATTACCTGTAAATAAGGTAAATATTAAAAATGAAGACCACCTTCCTTATTGGATGTAAATCCTTTTAGATGTTTTAAAAATAAATTTATATCTATATTTATCTACCTATCTTCATTGCAATATACTGAAATATTGGGAGCAGATTATATAGATGGTATCATACTATATATATCATAGTAAAACCTGCATTTTCACTCCACACTGTTCCTTAGAGCTCTATTTATGATAATATATGCAATCTATTTTAATCATTGCATAGTATTCCTTAGTATGATTTATATGTTAATGAGCCCCAAGTACCTATCAAAGATACTTGAATCTTTTCCAAGCTGCTGAAATAAGAATCTTTGCACATACCCTAGAATTCTCTAGTGTACCCACTGAGAACTGGAATTGCCAATGTTTTGTGGAGTCTGTGCCCAGATTAATCATCACTAAAGATTAATGAGAAATCACAGGTTCCAAAGCATTGTGTCATGCCTTAGAGTTTGCTAAATAATAATTTAACTCTAAATTTTACTTTAGCTGTGTGAGCAAGGACATATACTCTATAAAGGGAGCATTTGTGCTAGCAAACAATAGCAACATATTAAATTACGATGACATAAACAAATGTCTAGTTCATTGGCATTTTACGGAGCAATTTAAAAAAGTTAAAATACAGTATATCTTTATTCATCAACATGCCATCCCATATAAAATGTTCAGATTCTTTCTTTTCTTTCTTTTCTTTCTTTTTTTTTTTTGAGACAGGGACTTGCTGTGTTGCCTGGGCTGCTAAGGTGCTCAAGGGATCCTCCCATCTCAGCCTCCCAAATAACTAAGACTACAGGTGCATGCCACCACACCTGGATTTTTTTTTTTTTTCCATTTTTTCTAGAGACCTGGTCTCACTATGTTGCCTGGTCTTGAACTCCTGGGCTCAAGCAAGTCTCCTACCTCTGCTTCCCAAAATGCTGGGATTACAGGCATGAACCACTGTGCCCAGACTGATTATTTCTTATACTCTTGAAAGAAAAGGACTTAAAATTTTACAAATAGTCAACTCTCACTTGTACCCTAAAATTAACAATAAAAAGGCAATGATAAGATGGTGCCTTTGGAATTAATTCAGAAACAGTTCTCCAGTTCTGATCTTTCTTAGTCTCAAGACCTAACTGGGTGGGCAGGTATTATCTAATACAGATGAGCTACCACATAACAATTAATTGACACTATTGTGTTCAAAATACATAGTCATTCTATCTCTATCTGAGACCATGAAGAGTTTTGCTCTAATCATCTTCCCACACTGGAACCTTCCACCATTACCAAAATAAAATACACATAAAATGAATTGTGGGTTCATCAAAAGTGTTCAGTACTATTCTATGTCTGGGGCCCTATGGAAACTTCTCATAATATCCAGAGACTTTCAGCTCAGTTTGTAAAATTGGTGGCTGTCTCTCCATCCCCAGACTTCAGAAAATTAGTTCTTTCTTTACCTTACCATTGCTGACACATTCTTTATACACAGGTAAGGCTTTTGGGGTGGTAATAGAACTCAGAAGGGTTTCTACTGAAGGCTGGCTTCCTGCCATCAGTTAATACTTATTGATTTACTTTTAACATTAATACTACTTATCCAGAAGCGTAAATGAGTCTTCATAGAGATTGATGTAACTGGGGTGTCTGAATAGATAACTAAAAGACTAGTAATAAGAACGTAAACTACCACTTAATGAGTACCTCCTATATATTTGGCAATATCTGTATCATTTTTGCAAGTTTCTTTCTCACAACAGACCTGCTATTGGTAGAAATATTCACTAAGGCTAAGAACAACTTTTGATGCCTCTGCAGCTACAGATTTAAGAGTCTGAAGCTTTGTGTGGCTGTAGGAGGATCCATCAGCCCTGGGGTGACTGAGGACTGGAAACACATCACTAAATTGAACATCTATGAAGGCTATGGCAAGACAGCAACTGTAGGTTGATGCTGATTCACCATTCAGCCAGAAATCAAACTTGTCCATTCACTATGTACGCACATTCTCAGAGCACTAGCACACACTAGAAATGCAGAACTGGATCTGAAGCACGGGAAAAGGAATTGTTTTAATATAAAAGGACCCCTCCCCGCCTTTCATTGCAAGACAAAGAATTACAAGTACAGATAACTTATAAACTTACAGTTTTCACAGCAGGTAGTTGAGCTAGTTTCCACCTGACAATTCCTGTTTACTCTGTGAAGTATGAGGCAATGTCACCTGATGAGAATGAGAAAATGATGTGATAGAATTCTGAGTGGAGGATGTTTAAAATGATCATTGCTGAATACAGAAGAAAGAGCAGATTGTGAAAATAAAGGAGAAATGGGTAATTATAAGAGCACATTTGAGGTTGCTGAGCATTAATCTTCAAAGTCACTAATCTATGTAGTTGCGTGATTTTCTCCAATATCACTCTAAAACACAGATATATAAGCATTGTGAAAGTGAACAGTTGGATTGAAGCAGGATTAAAGTTGTACCAAGAAGATCCAATAAAAGGGCAATGGGCAAGGGATCTAGTGATATGGAAAGAAAATAGTTAAGATGAAAGACTAAGAAACTAAGCTGACTGGGGAAGGAAAAGAAATCAATAAAGGCAGATAAGTTTTGTGAAGGCAAAGCACTGGGGATGTCAATGGAGCTGGAATGGCTGAAAGTAGTTGTTTTAGGCTGCTTAGGCTGCTGTAACAAAACATCATAGATTGGGTGGCTTAAACAACCAAAATTTATTTCACTCACAGTTGTAGATGCTGGATGTCCAAGATCAGAGTGCCAACATGGTCAGGTTCTGGGGAGGGCCCTCTTCTGCGTTGCAGACTACCAACTTCTGGTGGTATTCTCACATGACACACACACACACACAGAGAGAGAGAGAGAGAGAGACAGGAGAGAGAGAGAGAAAGGAAGAGAGAGAGCAAAAGTCTCTTTCTCTGTTTTGTTGTTGTTACTTTCTTCTTAAGAGTTAGGGTCTTGCCCTATTGCCTAAACTGGAGTGCAGTAATGCAGTCATAGCTCCCTACAGCTTCAAACTCCTGGGCTCAAGTGATTCTCCAACCTCAGCCTCCCAAACAGCTGGGACTACAGGTACACACCATCACACTTGGCTAATTATTTATATTTTTTAGTAGAGACAGGGTGTTACTATGTTGCCCAGGCTGGTCTCAAACTCCTGGCCTCAAGTGATCCTCCTGCCTCAGCCTCCCAGAGTATTTAGGACAGGCATGAGCCCCCACGTCCAGTGTCTCTTCTTATGAGGGAAGGAATCCCATCATGAGGGCATCACTCTCATGACCTCATCTAAAGCCAATTACCTCCCAAAAGCCCCATCTCAAAATACCATCACAGTGAGGAGAAGGGCTTTAGCACACGCATTTGGGAGAGATACAATTTAGTCCATAGCAATAGTGGTCAAAAAGTGAAATACATAGACTTAAGATTTCAGAGGTAGAACATTTGCAGGTGATGCCAACACAAGGGTATAACCACAGGTGGATTAAGTGTCATGACACTCCCTAGAGATCAGGGTCAATAAATGAAGAGACCAGAGGGTAGGACTGGTCATTCATATACGTGTAGGAGGCACTCAGGATGATAGTGGCACATGGAGTAAAAGAAAGATCGTGAACCTCATGATGAAGGTTTTAATGAATAAGGAATGACTGGGAGATTGGGAAATTATAGCAACCAGGAGTAGTAGAGGGTAGTAAAGGTAAGTGGTGTGAGTCTTAGAAAGACAGGGGCATTGTACATAGGGTCAGAAAAGTAATGGCTAGGAGTGATATTTAAAACATTTTGTTTTAAAATATCAGACAAAATGTGAATCTAGTGATAGGTTGACTAGAAGTCACATGACCTAGATTCTAATACAACTGTGCTATAGAACAACTGAAGGAGTCATAAGAGGGCCCTCTGTCTTTCTCTGTGCCTGATTTCTGATTCATTCATTCACTCACCATTCCATGAACACTTATGGAAAGCCCACACTCTCCTAAGCATGGGGACATTGTGATAAGCCAAGCCACAACAACCTTCACGGGGCTGCAGAGTAGCAGAGCAGATTTAATCAAAGAATTGTGCAGTAGAAGTATAGCCAAAACCAGAAATAATTGCTCTGAAGTGAAGACCAGAACTCAGTGAAGGTATATTACAAATAAGCTAACTTCTTTTAGGGAATTAAGAAAACCTTCCCTAGGAAATTCCTGTTCTGAGAGCTGAAGGACAAATAAGAGTTCACCAGGTGGGGGAGGTGGCATCTTGGGTGGAAGAGATCAGGTTGCACCAGAGAAACCTCCAAGGGTTCATGCACAGACTACAGAGGGTCAGGGGGCTGGGATGCAGGAGTCACTGGAGAGGTGGGGACCATCCAGACCTTCCAAGGCCTTTAGAGCCAATACACCTCATGGTCACCCAATGTTCATCCTGCCTTCTCTCTCGTGGTAAGACAATAAGCTGAATGTGCAATGAATCAGTCAAGGTAGAAAAGCTAAACAAGTTGCCAAGGTCACACAGCTACTTGCTTTAAAATGTTTTAAGTGAGATATTATTCATATACTGTAAAATTCACCATTTTAAATATATACCTGAGTGGCTTTTAGTATATTTATAAGGTTCCAAAACCATCAGTAGAAGCCCTTGCTTTTAAGCCCTACTTACTTTGGCCTCTTTTAACCTTCAGAAGAGATAATTTAAGTATATATATACATATATATGTGTATATATAATTTTATATTTATAAATATATATTGTTTAATATTTTGCCTATTAAGTATATTATACATTGTTTAATATTTCATATTTATTAAATATATATAATACATGTTTATGTGTTTAAGTGTGACTTTTTTTTTCTTCAACTTTTAAGTTCAGAGGTACATGTGCAGGATGTGCAGGTTCGTTACATAGGTAAACTTGTGCCATGGTGATTTGCTGCACGGATCATCCCTTCACCTACGTATTAAACCCAGCATCCATTAGCTATTCTTCCTGATGCTCTCCCGCCTGCCACGCCTTCCTCCGACAGCCTCAACTGTGTGTTGTTCCCCCCGATGTGTCCATGTTTTCTCATCACTCAGCTCCCACTTATAAGTGAGAATATGTGGTGTTTGGTTTTCTGTTCTTTCATTTGTTTGTTGAGGATAATGTCTTCCAACTCCATCCATGTCCCTGCAAAGGACATGATCTCATTCCTTTTAATGGCTACATGGTGTATATATACCACATTTTCTTTATCCAGTCTGTCATTGATGGGTGCTTAGGTTGATTCCATGTCTTTGCCATTGTGAATAGTGCTGCAATGAACATACATATGCATGTATCTTTATAATAGAATGATTTAAATTCCTTTGGGTATATACCCAGAAATGGGATTGCTGGATCAAATGGTATTTCTGTCTCTAGGTCTTTGAGGAATTGTCACACTGTCTTCCACAATGGTTGAACTAACTTACACTCCCACCAATAATGTAAAAGAGGACCTAAACTATACCCTACAACAAATGGACTTAACAGATATTTACAGAACATTCTACCCAACAGCTGCAGAATATACATTCTGTTCATCAGAACATGGAACATTCTCCAAGATAGACCATACAATAGTGTTGCAGGAAGTCAGGGACCCTGAATGGAGGGACCAGTTGGAGCTGCGGCAGAGGAACATAAATTGTGAAGATTTCATGGACATTTACTAGTTCCCAATAATACTTTCATAATTTCTTATGCCTGTCTTATTTTAATCTCTTAATCCTGTTATCTTCGTAAACTGAGGATGTACATCACCTCAGGGCCACTATGATAATTGTATTAACCATACAAATTGATTGTAAAACGTGTGCTTGAACAATATGAAACCAGTGCAACTTGAAAAAGAACAGAATAACAGCGATTTTAGGGAAGAAGGGAAGACAGCCATAACGTCTGACTGCCTGTGGGGTCAGGCAAAATAGAGCCATATTTTTCTTCTTGCAGACAGCCTATAAACAGATGCGTAAGTAGGGAAGACATCGCTAAATTCTTTTTCCTAGCAAGGAATATTAATAATTAACACCCTGGGGAAGGAATGCGTTCCTGGGGGGAGCTCTATAAACGGCCACTCTGGGGGTGTCTGTGTTATGCGGTTGAGATAAAGACTGAAATACACCCTGGTCTCCTGCAGTACCCTCAGGCTTACTAGGATTGGGAAACTCCACCCTGGTAAATTTGAGGTCAGACCAGTTCTCTGCTCTCAAACCCTGTTTTCTGTTGTTTAAGATGTTTATCAAGACAATACGTGCACCACTGAACATAGACCCTTGTCAGTAATTCTGCTTTTGCCCTTTGCCTTCTGATCTTTATTGGGCCCTTATCAGGAGTTTCTGGTTTTGCCCTTGTCCTGTTTCCTCAGAAGCATGTGATCTTTGTTCTCCTTTTTGCCCTTTGAAGCATGTGATTTTTGTGACCTACTCCCTGTTCTTGCACCCCCTCCCCTTTTGAAATCCTCAATAAAACTTGCTGGCTTTAAGGCTCAGGTGGGCATCACAGTCCTACTGATATGTGGTGTAACCCCTGGAGGCCCAACTGTAAAATTCCTCTGTTTGTACTCTTTCTCTTTATTTCTCAACTGGCTGACGCTTATGGAAAATAGAAAGAACCTACGTTGAAATATTGGGGGTGGGTTCCGCCAATACAATAGGCCATAAAACAAGTCTCAGTAAATTTAAGAAAATCGAAATTATATAAAATACTCTCTCAGACCACAGTGGAATAAAATTAGAAATCAACTACAAAAGGAACCCTCAAAACCATAGAAATACATGGAAATTAAATAACCTGCTCCTGAATGATCATTGGGTCAACAATGAAATCAAGATGGAAATTAAAAAATTCTTTGAACTGAACAATAATAGTGATACAACCTATCCCCTCACCTGGGCCTTTGTTCTCAGTTCTCTCTTTCTGTGCTCCCTCCATTTCCCCTCCTTTCTCTCTCTCTTTCTCCTTCTTTCTCTCTGTCCTTTCCCCTACCCCCTTTCTCTTCTCCCACTCTCATTCTTTCTCTGTGTGTCCCTTTCTCTTACAAATGTCACCCCCCATGCTCTGTGCTCCTCTCCAGTCCTGTTCAGAGGGAGCCTCTCATCATCAACCTCTGCACATCCCACAGTTTAAAAATTACAGAAAGATGGTAGGGGGACACAAAACTTATTGAGAAATATCTGCTCCCAGCTCAGCTTCTGTCAGACCCACCTGCATTTGGTACTACTAGGGGCAGCTGGTTCAGTGGGGATAGGCCTCTGACAAACCCTGAGCTTCTGCAGGGTCTCATCACTGGCTGCACAGCCACTGCTGGTCCCTCTTCTATTCCTTATTGAGATAAATCAGCCACCTCATGGGGATACATTCCTGTCTATCTTATCACAAGGAACCCCTGTGACTGGCAGCCACCAGGTGCCCAATGACCATTTCAAAAATGAATGAGCACAATCTCCACTCATGGCTTGATACAGGATGTTCCCCAACCCCAGAAGGCCCCCTTGGGGCCCTCCTAGTCAACACTACCCAAAGGGCAACCCTGCTTCTGCAGCCAGCATTGCAATATCTGCCTGGGTTTGAACAGTGTATGAGGAATCACACCTGGTATATTGGAGGGTCATCTGGTCCTAAGGAAGCAGATGCTCAGACAGATAGGACTGCAAACCTTTATTAGGAGAAACACTATAGAAGATTAGAGACAGACAAGGTAGCACTGGGCAGGCAGCATAAAATGTATTTTTTTTTTTTTTATTATACTTTAAGTTCTAGGGTACATGTGCATAACGTTTATATCATGTATAACACCCCAATGCAATCCCTCCCTCCTCCGCCCTCCCCCTGATAGGCCCCAGTGGGTGATGTCCCCTTCCCGAGTCCAAGTGATCTCAGTGTCAGTTCCCACCTATGAGTGAGAACATGCGGTGTTTGGTTTTCTCTTCTTGTGATAGTTTGCTAAGAATGATGGTTTCCAGCTGCATCCATGTCCCTACAAAGGACGCAAACTCATCCTTTTTGATGGCTGCATAGTATTCCATGGTGTATATGCCACATTTTCTTAATCCAGTCTGTCACAGATGGACATTTGGGTTGATTCCAAGTCTTTGCTATTGTGAATAGTGCCGCAATAAACATACGTGTGCATGTGTCTTTGTAGTAGAGTAATTTATAATCCTTGGGTATATACCCAGTAGTGGGATGGCTGGGTCATATGGTACATCTAGTTCTAGATCCTTGAGGAATCGCCATACTGTTTTCCATAATGGTTGAACTAGTTTACAATCCCACCAACAGTGTAAACGTGTTCCTATTTCTCCACATCCTCTCCAACACCTGTTGTTTCCTGACTTCTTAATGATTGCCATTCTAACTGGTGTGAGATGGTATCTCATTGTGGTTTTGATTTGCATTTCTCTGATGGCGAGTGATGACGAGCATTTTTTCATGTGTCTGTTGGCTGTATGGATGTCTTCTTTTGAGAAATGTCTGTTCATATCCTTTCCCCACTTTTTGATGGGGTTGTTTGTTTTTTTCTTGTATATTTGTTTGAGTTCTTGTAGATTCTGGATATTAGCCCTTTGTCAGATGAGTAGGTTGCAAAAATTTTCTCCATTCTGTAGGTTGCCTGTTCACTCTGATGGTAGTTTCTTTGGCTGTGCAAAAGCTCTTTAGTTTAATTAGATCCCATTTGTCAATTTTGGCTTTTGCTGCCGTTGCTTTTGGTGTTTTAGACATGAAGTCCTTGCCCATGCCTATGTCCTGAATGGTACTACCTAGATTTTCTTCTAGGGTTTTTATGGTATTAGGTCTAACATTTAAGTCTCTGATCCATCTTGAATTAATTTTCGTATAAGGGGTAAGGAAAGGATCCAGTTTCAGCTTTCTACTTATGGCTAGCCAATTTTCCCAGCACCATTTATTAAATAGGGAATCCTTTCCCCATTTCTTGTTTCTCTCAGGTTTGTCAAAGATCAGATGGCTGTAGATGTGTGGTATTATTTCTGAGGACTCTGTTCTGTTCCATTGGTCTATATCTCTGTGTGGTACCAGTACCATGCTGTTTTGGTTACTGTAGCCTTGTAGTATAGTTTGAAGTCAGGTAGCGTGACGCCTCCAGCTTTGTCCTTTTGACCTAGGATTGTCTTGGCAATGCGGGCTCTTTTTTGGTTCCATATGAACTTTAAAGCAGTTTTTTCCAATTCTGTGAAGAAAGTCATTGGTAGCTTGATGGGGATGGCATTGAATCTATAAATCACCTTGGGCAGTATGGCCATTTTCACGATATTGATTCTTCTATCCATGAGCATGGTATGTTCTTCCATTTGTTTGTGTCCTCTTTGATTTCACTGAGCAGTGGTTTGTAGTTCTCCTTGAAGAGGTCCTTTCCATCCCTTGTAAGCTGGATTCCTAGGTATTTGATTCTCTTTGAAGCAATTGTGAATGGAAGTTGATTCCTGATTTGGCTCTCTGCTTGTCTGTTACTGGTGTATAAGAATGCTTGTGATTTTTGCACATTAATTTTGTATCCTGAGACTTTGCTGAGTTGCTTATCAGCTTAAGGAGAATTTGGGCTGAGACGATGGGGTTTTCTAAATATACAATCATGTCATCTGCAAACAGGGACAATTTGACTTCTTCTTTTCCTAACTGGATACCCTTGATTTCTTTCTCTTGCCTGATTGCCCTAGCCAGAACTTCCAACACTATGTTTAATAGGAATGGTGAGAGAGGGCATCCCTGTCTTGTGCCAGTTTTCAAAGGGAATTTTTCCAGTTTTTGCCCATTCAGTATGATATTAGCTGTGGGTTTGTCGTAAATAGCTCTTATTATTTTGAGGTACCATCAATACCGAATTTTTTAAGCGTTTTTAGCATAAAGGGCTGTTGAATTTTGTCAAAAGCCTTTTCTGCATCTATTGAGATAATCATGTGGTTCTTGTCTTTGGTTCTGTTTATATGCTGGATTACGTTTATTGATTTGCGAATGTTGAACCAGCCTTGCATCCCAGGGATGAAGCCCACTTGATCATGGTGGATAAGCTTTTTGATGTGCTGCTGAATCCGGTTTGCCAGTATTTTATTGAGGATTTTTGCATCGATGTTCATCAGGGATATTGGTCTAAAATTCTCTTTTTTTGGTGTCTCTGCCAGGCTTTGGTATCAGGATGATGTTGGCCTCATAAAATGAGTTAGGGAGGATTCCCTCTTTTTCTATTGATTGGAATAGTTTCAGAAGGAATGGTACCAGCTCCTCCTTGTACCTCTGGTAGAATTCAGCTGTGAATCCATCTGGTCCTGGACTTTTTTTGGTGGGTAGGCTATTAATTGTTGCCTCAATTTCAGAGCCTGCTATTGGTCTATTCAGGGATTCAACTTCTTCCTGGTTCAGTCTTGGAGAGTGTAAGTGTCCAGGAAATTATCCATTTCTTCTAGATTTTCTAGTTGATTTGCGTAGAGGTGTTTATAGTATTCTCTGATGGTTGTTTGTATTTCTGTGGGGTCGGTGGTGATATCCCCTTATCATTTTTTATTGCGTCTATTGATTCCTCTCTCTTTTCTTCTTTATTAGTCTTGCTAGCGGTCTGTCAATTTTGTTGATCTTTTCAAAAAACCAATTCTGGATTCATTGATTTTTTGGAGGGTTTTTTGTGTCTCTATCTCCTTCAGTTCTGCTCTGATCTTAGTTATTTCTTGCCTTCTGCTAGCTTTTGAATGTGTTTGCTCTTGCCTCTCTAGTTCTTTTAATTGTGATGTTAAAGTGTCCATTTTAGATCTTCCTGCTTTCTCTTGTGGGCATTTAGTGCTATAAATTTCCCTCTACACACTGCTTTAAATATGTCCCAGAGATTCTGGTATGTTGTATCTTTGTTCTCATTGGTTTCAAAGAACATCTTATTTCTGCTTTCATTTCGTTATGTACCCAGTAGTCATTCAGGAGCAGGTTGTTCAGTTTCCATGTAGTTGAGCGGTTTGATTGAGTTTCTTAGTCCTGAGTTCTAGTTTGATTGCACTGTGGTCTGAGAGACAGTTTGTTATAATTTCTGTTCTTGTACATTGGTGAGGAGTGCTTTACTTCCAATTATGTGGTCAATTTGGAATAAGTGCGATGTGGTGCTGAGAAGAATGTATATTCTGTTGATTTGGGGTGGAGAGTTCTGTAGATGTCTATTAGGTCCGCTTGGTGCAGAGATGAGTTCAATTCCTGGATATCCTTGTTAACTTTCTGTCTCGTTGATCTGTCTAATGTTGACAGTGGAGTGTTGAAATCTCCCATTATTATTGTATGGGAGTCTAAGTCTCTTTGTAGGTCTCTAAGGACTTGCTTTATGAATCTGGGTGCTCCTGTATTGGGTGCATATATATTTAGGAGAGTTAGCTCTTCCTGTTGAATTGATCCCTTTATCATTATGTAATGGCCTTCTTTGTCTCTTTTGATCTTTGATGGTTTAAAGTCTGTTTTATCAGAGACTAGGATTGCAACCCCTGCTTTTTTTTGTTCTCCATTTGCTTGGTAGATCTTCCTCCATCCCTTTATTTTGAGCCTATGTATGTCTCTGCATGTGAGATGGGTCTCCTGAATACAGCAGACTGATGGGTCTTGACTCTTTTCCAGTTTGCCAGTCTGTGTCTTTTAATTGGAGCATTTAGTCCATTGACATTTAAGGTTAATATTGTTATGTGTGAACTTGATCCTGTCATTATGATATTAACTGGTTATTTTGCTCATTAGTTGATGCAGTTTCTTCCTAGCCTCGATGGTCTTTACATTTTGGCATGTTTTTGCAATGGCTGGTACGGTTGTTCCTTTCCATGTTTAGGGCTTCCTTCAGGGTCTCTTGTAAGGCAGGCCTGGTGGTGACAAAATCTCTAAGCATTTGCTTATCTGTAAAGGATATTATTTCTCCTTCACTGATGAAGCTTAGTTTGGCTGGATATGAAATTCTGGGTTGAAAATTCTTTTCTTTAAGAACGTTGAATATTGGCCCCCACTCTCTCCTGGCTTGTAGAGTTTCTGCCGAGAGATCTGCTGTTAGTCTGATGGGCTTCCCTTTGTGGGTAACCCGACCTTTCTCTCTGGCTGCCCTTCAGATTTTTCCTTCATTTCCACTTTGGTGAATCTGGCAATTCTGTGTCTTGGAGTTGCTCTTCTGGAGGAGTATCTTTGTGGCGTTCTCTGTATTTCTGAATTTGAATGTTGGCCTGCCCTACTAGGTGGGGAAGTTCTCCTGGATGATATCCTGAAGAGTGTTTTCCAACTTGGTTCCATTTTCCCCCTCACTTTCAGGCACCCCAATCAGACGTAGATTTGGTCTTTTTACATAATCCCATACTTCTTGCAGGCTTTGTTCATTTCTTTTTCTTCTTTTCCTTTGGTTTTCTCTTCTCACTTCTTTTTTTTTTTTTTTTTTTTGTATTTTTAGTAGAGATGGGGTTTCACCATGTTAGCCAGGATGGTCTGGATCTCCTGACCTCGTGATCTGCCCATCTCGGCCTCCCAAAGTACTGGGATTACAGGCTTGAGCCACCGCGCCCGGCCTTCTCGCTTCCTTTCATTCATTTGATCCTCAATCACTGATACTCTTTCTTCCAGTTGATCGAGTCGGTTACTGAAGCTTGTGCATTTGTCACATATTTCTCGTGTCATGGTTTTCATCTCTGTCATTTCGTTTATGATCTTCTCTGCATTAATTAGTCTAGCTGTCAATTCTTCCAGTCCTTTTTCAAGATTTTTAGTTTCTTTGCGCTGGGTACGTAATTCCTCCTTTAGCTCTGAGAGGTTTGATGGGCTGAAGCCCTCTTCTCTCATCTCGTCAAAGTCATTCTCTGACCAGCTTTGATCCGTTGCTGGCGATGGGCTGCGCTCCTTTGCAGGGGGAGATGTGCTCTTTTTTTTGAATTTCCAGCTTTTCTGCCCTGCTTCTTCCCCATCTTTGTGGTTTTATCTGTCTCTGGTCTTTGATGACGGTGACGTACAGATGGGATATTGGTATAGGTGTCCTTCCTGTTTGATAGTTTTCCGTCTGACAGTCAGAAGGACTGTCTGTGGTCTGTTGGAGATTGCTTGAGGTCCACTCCAGACCCTGTTTGCCTGGGTATCAGCAGCAGAGGTTGCTGAAGATAGAATATGCTGAACAGCGAGTGTACCTGTCTGATTCTTCCTTTGGAAGTTTCCTCTCAGGGATGACTCCACCCTGTGAGGTGTGGGGTGTCAGACTGCCCCTAGTGGGGGATGTCTCCAGCTAGGCTACTCAGGGGTCAGGGACCCACCTGAGCAGGCAGTCTGTCCGTTCTCGGATCTCAACCTCTGCGTTGGGAGATCCACGGCTCTCCCCAAAGCTGTCAGACAGAGTCGTTTCGCTCTGCACCGGCCCCCGCTGCTTCCCCTATTGGACCTCAGCTGTGGGCTGTCCCCAGAGGTGGAGTCTACAGAGACAGGCAGGTTTCCTTGAGCTGCTGTGAGCTCCACCCAGTTCGAGCTTCCCAGCGGCTTTGTTTACCTACTTAAGCCTCAGCAATGGCGGGCGCCCCTCCCCAAGCCTCGCTGCTGCCTTGCGGATCGATCGGGGCAGACTGCTGTGTTAGCAGTGAGGGAGGCTCCGTGGGCGTGGGACCCTCCCGGCCAGGTGTGGGATATATTCGCCTGGTGTGCCTGTTTCCTTAAAGCACAGTATTGGGGTGGGAGTTACTCGATTTTCCAGGTGTTGTGTGTCTCAGTTCCCCTGGCTAGGAAAACGGATTTCCTTCCCCCTTGCGCTTCCAGGTGAGGCGATGCCTCGCCCTGCTTCAGCTCACGCTGGTCAGGCTGCAGCAGCTGACCAGCACCGATTGTCCGGCACTCCCTAGAGAGATGACCCCAGTACCTCAGTGAAAATGCAGAAATCACTGGTCTTCTGTGTCACTCGCGCTGGGAGTTGGAGACTGGAGCTGTTCCTATTTGGCCATCTTGCTCCGCCCCTAATTTGATTATTTTTTAAAAATCCAGACTATTATTAATAGCAGCAGCAAATCCATACGAGTCTACATCGACTCAATTCTTGCCTCTCTGGAAGAAATAATTTGACTCGCATAAAAGTATTGGATGCTTTTTCCAAATTATGTAGGAGCCACACCATGGCTGTCACAGCTCAGGGGCCTCTTCAATTTTCAGCTTGTCCTGTAAGGAAAAAAAAAAAAAAAAAAAAAAAAAAAAAAAATTCCATGTGAGCTTCTTTTGCCTTATATACACTTTGTCCTCTATAAAATATCTGTGCCCCTGATAAATACTTCTGTGTGTGGCTGCATCTGTGTCTATATGCCATGGAAAGCAATTATCTATGGGTCTCAGGTATAGGTCTTACAATTTAACTGTGTACATATTCTTATAATTATCTTTTCTTTTCTCTGGTAGAATCTGAATTTTAATCGTGGAGACAGGGGCTATGCCTTATCTTTTGAAACAGGGATTGGAAATCTCTGGGCCTAAGCTGTTACAGCCTATGGTTTATCTAATGAACTTCAATGAACATCTTTTGATGATCTTCTGAGTGGGAATATTTTCATTTAAACAGTGAGGGGGTGAATGTCTAACACCTGTAAGCTATTTTGCAAGATGCTTTCTTTATGGGCTTGGTCTCTTCGTCCTCACAATGACCTCATCAACCACATCATCCCCAGCTCATTTATAAAAAAGCTGAGGCTCTGAGCTCCACTGAAAGTTGGTGTCTGGGCTCAGACAACAGCGACAGAGGGAAGGGTGACAATTTTGCATGACAATATTGGAGGTGCAAAGCTGGGAGTCAGAGGTGAGAAGCAGAGGGTGCCAGGAATGAGCTGAGACCTAACCTGCCAGGCCTTTAGTTCCCTACCAGAGTTAGTCTCATTCTGAAGGCCAAGGCCGCAGCTCCACTGAACCACTGTTAGTCTCCTTAAGTCATAATAAACTCAGGCAGACAGGGTCCCCTCATAGAACCAAATTACATTTCCCAGACCTCTAGGCATTCATTCACCCTGATCCAGAGCCTTCGCACATCCAGGGAAAGAATCATCCTTCCTGCAGATAATGGACTAAAGGCTTTAGGGCAACAAGGAACTTCTTGGGAGGAAAATTCCCTTGTCTACACTGTGCCATCTGAGCTCTCCCATAATGGCTCTGCTGTGGTCCTCACGCAGCCGCTACGCTCCTGCTCACACTGCTTGTACCTGCCAGAAGCGGCCTTCCAGCTCCTCCTAAGTGAGTTCAACAACCCCCCATGTGACATCTCCTCACTTTAGCTCTCTTCCACACCATCCTCTTTATTCTCAGAAGAATCTGTCTTCCTCTTTTGCACTCTGGGGCCCTTCACTCGTGCTTCCATTATGGATGGTCACAGGATCCCTGCCCTTTGCTGTGTGTCTCTCTGCTGCAGGACATAGGAAGCACTGCAAGTCAAGGATGCGTCTCATCCCTCACAGAGCTGGCCACTTTGTCAAGGTTCCATACATGCCTGCAAAATTGGTATTTATGGCTTCTATAAGCAATCTCTTTCCTCATCTACAAGAGATACCTGCTGCCTTGCTCGTGATGGAGATGATGCAACCCACTGTGAGTCCTCAGAAACTTGAGAAATGTAACCATGTCGCCGGGCGCAGTGGCTCATGTCTGTAATCTCAGCACTTTGGGAGACTGAGGCTGGCGGATCATCTGAGGTCAGGAGTTTGAGACCAGCCTGACCAACATGAATAAACCCTGTCTCTACTAAAAATACAAAAAAATTAGCCCGGCATGGTGGCACATGCCTGTAATCTCAGCTACTTGGGAGGCTAAGGCAGGAGAGTTACTTGAATCCGGGAGGTGGAGATTGCGGTGAGCCGAGATTGCGCCATTGCACTCCAGCCTGGGCAACAAGAGTGAAACTCTGTCTCAAAAAAAAAAAAAGTAACCACGTCCCCAGCCAGTGTTACCCTTGTACTGCAAAGTCCTGCAGTACCATCTGTGACATTTCTTTCTATTCACTCAATGAGGAAAAAAAAAAAGATGAATCCACTTTAAAAGTCAGTCCATACTGTTCAGATCAACATACCAAGTGGTGTGCATGCAGGCAGTGGTCGTGTTCCCAGAGGCCACCCAGGCAGAGGAGGTGTCTGGCAGCCCACGAATGGTCCTGAAGGGCCAGCCATGCAGTAGAGCAAGTAGGGCAATCCTGAGAAAGGGGCCCTTCTGACGCCATATTGACCTGCAGAGCAGAAGGAAGAAAAGTTTCAAAATGCATTAATATGATGGACAAAAACACCAACACCAATGCAAGCTGCACCCCATGTAACAGGTGACAGTCCCTGGCACCTTTCCTTTCCCCAGGTTTCAAAATAGCAGTGTCAGTGCCAAAAAATCTCCCTTCTACTGAGCCCTGAGGACAGCTGGGGTGTGAAGGGAAGCCATGAGGATAACCTGCTGTCACCACATGCCACTGTGTCTGTCTGTAAACGCAGGCACTCTAGGTCCTGTTCCAGGGAAGACAGAGTCATTACACAGTAATAAAAAAGCATTAGTCCAGACACATGAGTGTCTAGCCCAGGTGTACTCACATCCCTCCCTCACCACCATCACTGAAGTTGGTTCCTTGCAAGTGATAAACAGAGAGAAAAGGAGGAATGAAAAGCCCATTATTCATACACAAATCACAGCTACTCTTGGGAGAACTTTTTACAGGCCTTTTATGTCCTATCTCTGATTCTCAGAATGCTGCAAGGTCAGTGTGGCCACTCTGCACTAAATCACAGGAAAGAAGATCCCAGAAGAAGGAGAAAATTCACCAAGGGTCACACAGATTGCAAGAGGCAGAGTGGAAGTTGATCCCATCTCTACCTGCAAGGCCCTATTGTCCCCCTCTGCCTCCCTTCCTGACAAAGGGTCTTCTCCTCTCTGGAGGTACAACCTGTGGGCACAAAGAGCTCTGGGGAGATGTGAATTACTGACATCCTGCAGGGGAACTGGGAAAGGGTTTTCTGATAGAACAATCTAATCTATAGAAGTTAGTTAGGCACAGCTATAATATTTATTTTAACTCACAGGTATTACCAAATTTTAAATATACTGTGACATAAAGAACAATTTTGTCCATGGAAAAATGAGATGGGAGTTCTAAAGAACAGAATTAAAACAACTGTGATTTAATTTCAAGTGCAGAAATCCTGTCATGTGTGATCAGAGGACTCACCAGCTGTGAAAGTTACAGGGACCACATGAGAAACAGATTAGCTGACCATAATTTAAGGCCTTTGTTGGGAATTGTCCTTGTAGGTAATTAGTGACTTTCACTCTTCACTATCTCACATCCAGTGTACATTTTCCATTACAAATATAAAACCTCTGACAACTAGAATACCCGATCGAAGGCACCACTGGATGGGGAGGGGGGCATTTTTGCATAGCAAAGTTGCCAACAGACATGGGACAGTCATGAATTATGGAATTTGCTTTGTCAAAGAGCATTCAGAATTGCACAAAGCACATATTAATACTGGATGAATGAGTTTTCATATTTTTCACTTATGGGGATTACAGCAGATATTCTAAAAGTAGTCGCCTACCCCATAGGAATTAAATAACAGCAACAAAAAATCCCCACATATTTGGGGAGGGGACTCAGCAACAGCTTGAATAAAAAGGATCACTCAGGGTCTATCGGGCCATGAGACCTACAGCACTGGAGTTAAGTGGCATCTTCTCATGTTATTTCTGGAAACAGAACAGTTAAAGCTCTTCAGTCCTTGGCCCTTAAGCATTTATGGTTTCTGGAAGTGCCACCAAAGATGACCAGGTTGGTATGGAGAAGACTGAAGCCTCATGGGGGAATATTTTGATTTTTGAAAAGTAAAGAGACAGAGAAGATACCACAGAACACACGAACCAGAGACAAGGCCAGGAGAGGGTGCTGTATGAAAAGACAAAAGTGTCCTGAAGTAGGCACAGTGAAAATGACCACAGCATTTACCTTTATCTTCTCTGTGTTCTCAGTTGGGATGCAGCTGCTGTTCCTCATGGGAACTAATGAGGTCCTGAATCTGCTAAGGGCCAGAGAAGGGATTGGGGCTTATTCTGGCTTGCATGCTCTTTGCAGAATAAGAAACCCTCCATGTCTACCCCTGCCATGTCACTTTCTTTGCCACAGACAGTTCCCTTACCAGAGTTACAGAGTTTGTTAACCAGATACCACAGAGGACCCTGGAACTCTCTGGACCCTTGTCCTTGAGAAGGACATCACAGAGCCCTGGTCTTAACAAATCAACTAACTGCGAACAAGTAGGGCTCAAACTAGCTGGAAATCAACTCTAAATCAGAAGTTCATATGTACATATGAACATATCAGTTCATATCAGAGGGAACTACTTATAAATTAAGCACAGACTAAAAATTAAAATAGCATTCATGGATAAAAAGAGTATCAATAAACCTTGGACAAGAATAGCCCTGCTCCTTTTTTTCAAGCCATAGGGACATTCACAATTCTCTGGAATTCATATTAATCTAACTTTCATATCAGATCAGGTATTATAAATATTAATGAACAGAAATGATTTAAAGAGACTAATAATAGTAATGAGAAAAGGTAAGAGCTATGGGAATTAACTGAAGTTTTCGGGTTACACTTAAAATGTTAGAGGAGTAAAATTGCATAGAAATGTATTACTAATGGAATTGTATAGTTCACAATAAACACTTTAAACAAACAAAAATAATAAAGGAAGATTCAAAAATAGTAAATAAATGCCTCTTTTCCTAAAACATATCTTATTGTACAATATTGATTCACGAAGACATAGCAATAAAATTTCCTCTCTCATTAGGACATACAGTTCCAATTCTAAAATGTTATTGGTGTTGCTTTTCTCAAATGAAAGAAAAACAAAGCCTTCACACTGACTCAAGGTGGGAAGTGGAGCTGGCCCATTTCCCTTCTAGGCTCATCACCTCAGTTAAAAGTAATCAAAAGTTCAGGGTGGGGTGGTATCCAAGTCAGTGGAGGGGCCTGAGCTCCACCTTCATAGGGGACTGGACGAGAGCCATTTGGCTGGGGCATTTGAGGAAAATTGTGTCCTGACACCCAGTGAGACAACTGTTCTCTTTAGTAAGTGCTTGAAACTCTTTCCAGGCAACATAACAATTACCCTCCACCCTTACCCCTCACCCCCAAAAGGAGAAGCAGAGTGTGTGGATTGTACAGCAGAAGTTACATGGCTGCCTTCACAGTGAGCTCCTACCTCTTAGGGGAAGATTCTCTAGGCCTGGTTGTCCACTAGCTGGCTTCTGACTCATGTGTCTCTCCAGCACTCTCTGTTTTTCAATCATTTCCTGTCTTGGAGACAGAGAAAGAATGAACTTGAATAAGTTCTTTACTAGACACTCAAAACTTTGTCTTAAAACAAAAATATCCTTAAAAATGTCCATCACGGCCGGGCGTGGTGGCTCAAGCCTGTAATCCCAGCACTTTGGGAGGCCGAGGCCGGCGGATCACGAGGTCAGGAGATCGAGACCATCCTGGCTAACACCGTGAAACCCCGTCTCTACTAAAAGATACAAAAAACTAGCCGGGCGAGGTGGCGGGCGCCTGTAGTCCCAGCTACTCAGGAGGCTGAGGCAGGAGAATGGCGTGAACCCGGGAGGCGGAGCTTGCAGTGAGCTGAGATCCAGCCACTGCACTCCAGCCTGGGGCACAGAGCAAGACTCCGTCTCAAAAAAAAAAAAAAAAAAATGTCCATCACAATTACCTACCTGTGCTGCTTGTAGGCAGCCTTCTCTTCTTCGACATCTCCCTCTGCAAGGCTTAAACACAAAGATGTGGGGAGAAAAGTACATCCACGTCTTGACCTGGCAGATTATGTCCAAAAGCAAGGAAAGAAAGAAAAAAAAAAAAACTTACCCAGTTGTCGTGAGCCTTTCTTTCAGAAGTGGCGATCTGAAAAAGCCAGTACATGAGAAACCACATGTTTAAGGAGTCTGAGGGCCATGAGATCATTTGCATCAGTGCTGAAGGATTCTGCAACTGCTAGGAAGAAGGCTCCTTACCTGGCATCTGTAGTAGTCTTCTACCCACCTCTGCTGCTCTTCTGTGTCTTCCATTATTTTCCTATGGTTTAGAATCACTTTTATCAGGTAAAGCGCCATTTTAAGTATGATTTTAAATAATCTGTCATGTTCCTGTTATCCTCACAACTGTACCCTTCCTTACACAATCTATCCATAGATAGAAAACGCATTTCACATGGTTATAAAAATACAGTACAATAAAAAACTGTTGCTATATTGATTCCTCATCTATTATTTAATGCCTGCTGGGTTCTGAGTTGGCAATTTCCTTACCTACTCTCAGTATGTCCTTAATTTATCCTTCATTGAGCATCACTTATCATAAATCTCTATTCTCCTTGTACTAATATCCTTACCATATTTCACAGGGAAGAACAACTGGGCTTATAAACAGGCATAGTCCTTTTTAACGATGTGATTGATCCTACAACAATGCACTTTCCTAAGGATGATGACAATCATCCCTAGAAAAGTTTGTGTAAACTGAGTTTCAACACAATCTGCCAGCAGTGGAGTCAGGAAACGTTTTATTACTTCACAGTTGTTGGTCATTGGTAAATCTTATTTATTTATTTATTTATTTGAGACGGAGTCTCGCTCTGTCACCCAGGCTGGAGTGCAGTGGCACGATCTCGACTCACTGCAAGCTCCGCCTCCCGGGTTCACGCCATTCTCCTGCCTCAGCCTCCCAAGTAGCTGGAACTACAGGTGCCCGCCACCACGCCTGGCTAATTTTTTGTATTTTTAGTAGAGATGGGGTTTCACTGTGTTAGCCAGGATGGTCTGGATCTCCTGACCTCGTGATCCACCCGCCTCGGCCTCCCAAAGTGCTGGGATTACATGAACCACTGCACTCGGCTGGTGATTGGTAAATCTTAAAGTACTTTGTTTTCTCTTGTGTGAGTTTTCTCTCTATATATATATGTCTTCTGACCATTTGTTTATCTTTCTGTGTTAATCAGGTATAAACATTGTACAAAGGTTAAAAACAAAATACTCCAACACGGGTTTCCCAAGAGGTTGGTGTTCAGTCTCTGAAGTCACTTGTAGGTATGTATTTCCTCAACTACCAATTTCAAGCTTCCCTCCGCCTCTGACAGCTGCCTCTCCTTTGCTGCTTGCTCACGTTCTTTCATCTCAGCTTCCTGAGATGAGAAGGGAAAGAAATGAATGCACATGATCCGGTAGCCAGTGTGGGATTCCTCTTCCCTTCCAGCATCTGAAGGCTGTGATTGAAAGGTCCCCTGCCAACCTTCCCATATATATACCAACAGATCTTCACAAAGAGAGGGAGAATGGAAGCCTCCCATTGAGGGACAAAAATAAAATCAAACTCTGGCCTGCTGGCAAGTCCTCTATAATTTCCAGTTCCTCTTCAAAGCTCTATACTCCTACTCACTAGTAAATAAATCAAGGACTATAAAAAGCTTCTATGAGATACACTATGTATTCTTCTGGGGTCAGTCTTGTGCTTGACATAGTGAAAGCTCATTTTAGTTCAATGTGGAAAACCAGACCTGACCAACTCATCACAACTAAATCAATCAGGATGGAGCAGGGGACCATTCCTTGTCTGACTCCTCCCATGGGGAGACCTGACTCTCAGTCAGAGGCTGATGCCAGAACCCAGACAATCAGCCTTAGAGAGTTCCTTCCAGGACATGATGGCATTAATCCTGTAGTTCACTACTGCACGTTTCCATGATTCAGGATTGGAACTCTTGTCATCGACTTCAAAGATTCTGGTTGACAGAAAAGGTAAATCTGAGTGCTGGGCACATCTACTAAATCAAAAATAATCTGAATGGCTCCTTAGTCAGGGTGTTATGTCCTGGAAATAGGTGACAACTGCAAACCATCAACCCCGGTGTTGATCGAGTTTGACAAGGTTTAGTTCATTGATAGTGGAGGCAGAAAATGGCAATAGCCTAAAAAGATAGGTTTGCTGTGTTGCCCTCACACTACTTTATTCATGATTCTGATTCAAAGGATCTCATTTGACAACTGATTTCATACGAAGGACACGTAAAATTCAAATAACTTTAGGAAACAGGGACAAAAACACTTCAAAGAGAAAGTGAATGCACTTGTTCCTGAACACCTAAGCCATCCTTCAGCACATGCTGTCTGGAGTGACCCAAAGCAAGGAGTTTGTTGTGAGGTACTGAGGATGCAAGGGGAGCAGGGACCTGTTCCCACCCTAAAGAAGCTCATAGTTTAATGCAAATGAGAAGCCAGTGAGAACATCATTACCCCTGCTGTGCACTTGAGAACTAGGAACACAAAATGTGAATCTTAAGAAAAGCAAAGGAGGAGTTCTGCTTTTGAGTGGGGATGAGTGCATCTGAAGCTTCTGATCTCCCATGAGAACAATGGAGAACACCAGACAGAATATAAAACACATGATTGAATGCATCCAATTGATAACATGGCACTAAAGGACATGAGGCCAAGATGGATAAGAAGAAAACCTAGGACAAAGGTCAGCCTAGCATTTGGGGCCCATTTCCCTGAGTTTCACTGCTTAATTCCAGAGGGGACTACTGAGATGTAAAGAAGCACAGCAGTCTTTGCACACTGCATGGGATTGGATGGAAAACAAGTGGAGTTGAGGGTCTTCCAATGAAGGTGATCCCTACTAAAGTCCAGTAGCTTTTGTTGGGACCCAGAAGAGTCACACACTAGGAATAAAGGTGGACAGAAAATACATTGACGTTTATAAGGACTGAGCCTTCACTGATGCCCTCAATTGCTGACTGGATGGAGGGAGTCCAGGTCTGCTAGTACCCCTGACCATTCACCAGAAGTAGACTCCCAATTTTTTGCAAGATAACATCCAACTAGGCCTCAGTTTGTTTCTGAATATTTTTTACAGTGTCTCACATTTAATAAAAAATGATTAGCCATATGGCAAGAAAAATGCAGTGTAATATGACCAAAACCTAAAGGACCATGAAAATAGATCTAAAGGTGACCCAGGTATTCAATATAAAGACACCAGTACCAGTTCCTCCTCTTCTACCTAATCAATTACAAACAAGAATGTATGAAGGGAAAGGAAATATGCAGATTACAGAAATCATGGCAGGAAGGACAAGCACAATTTTCTAAAGACTTAATTTGCCACAAATATTGCATTAAATATTTTAAAGGAAATTACAATTGTCTCCTTTGGTTGACACATGGTTCATACAACAGCATTTGTGTCAATGAACACATTGACATCTTACTCTTTCTCAGTAGTCATTCTTTGTAGATTTTGTAAAGACTATCTACTTTCATCTTCATCTTTTTTATTTCAGCTTGCACTTCTGCTTCCACAGACCTTTCTGAAACAAAGAGGCCTTTCAGGTCATTTTTCATTCCTGGAAAGAATAAAACCATTTTCTTTGTGTGCATGCGTGTGTACCTGAGACCTTGGTTAGGGTGGGGAGAGGAGAAGGTGAGAAATCTGAAGGCAGGAAGTCATTCTTCATCATCCCAGGGCAAACTCATTTCCATGCTATGGGGACTCCAACAAACAGTAAACCTTCCAGGTTATGATTATTGGACCTCCAGGGTCTCAACTGTAAATCTTTGAATCTCTCATTTACATTTTGTGACTTTAAGACAGGTTTGAGAAAAGACATTTAGGAAATAATAATTGTACAACACATGAATATACTTAACACAAGTGAACTCTACATTAAAACACAGTTAAGATGGCAATTATTACGTTATCAATATTTTACCACAGGTAAAAATGTTTAACAATTTGAAAAGCAAGTAATTATATTTAGCTGAGTTCTATAATTTGTAATATTCACCACCTGCTCCTTCTTGATCTTCAGCGGAGTACCTCCCTTCTGTCCCTGCCCTACTTCAGATTCCACTTTCCCTGCCCTGACACCAGCTTCATTAAGGCCAGTTTGAACCTAATGCAAAATATTCTCACTAATGACTTAATTTCCACAAACAAAGAATTCCAAGTGGATATCATATGATTTTAATCTTCTAAGACATGAAATATTTGTTCTCATAGCTAAGAAGCAATGAAAGTCTTATCACAGATGTGGGTCATTTACCTCTGAAATTCCTGAGGTATTCATTGAAATAACATCTTTCAAGTTCTTTGTAGAATTTTGCTTCCAACTTTTGCACATAGGATAGAAACAACACATGTACCAGGATTTCAATAGAGGCACCGAGTGGTCTGCTAAAAAGATGAAACAGCAACCATGCCTATCCCACAGTTACTGCTATATTTCATGGGGAAGTAGTTAGTCCAGTATGAGGATAGGAGAAATGTTGAGCACATGCATAAATGAAGAGCAAAGAAACACCATGAGGCATGAACATTTTGTGGCACCTGTGATATTCCTGCTTACAACATAATGGGATAAGTGAGTAGATGACAAAGAGAAAGTAGAGACAATGCAAAATTGTTCAAGTCAATCAGCTCAACTGAACTTTTCTTAATGCAAGATTTAAAAGTGGTACATAAAGAAAAACTTCCCCCAATTCACATTGAAATATTCTCTGTTCAGCACTAAGTGGGGTAGGGACTGTTCAATGTGCCTAGATATCTTCATCACTCATATGCTTTCTGTTTTCTGTATATCTTGAAGGGCAGTGCCAAATGATGTGACGATTACCTATATTGTAAAAATAAAACACACTTCCTATTCCCTTGAATATAAAAAGTCATTGTGATATTAGTACTTTTATTCCAGATCATTGTTCAGAAGAAGGTTCAGCCCCGAGACACCCACACTTTAACTGTGGTGGGCAGCAAGATAAAATGTAGATCTCAATTCACCCAATGGACAAAAAGGTTCAAAAGCCAAATCGAATCATGGTACAATTTAGCAGCCAAATTCCTATCAAGTTCAGAGTTTTGACATACTGATTCCTCTCAAATTGCAACCAGGAACATGTACTTTGAATGACATCATTCAAAAGGTTATTATTTCCTTCAAAGTTTTTGATGTTATCCTTAATAAAACATATTAAATCTTTAACAATTATTCAGTACTTTTCTTTCTGTTTTTAGAGTGTAATACAGGCAAAAAAAAAGGGATTTTACCTTATACTTAAGCATTTCATCAGAGAGAATCTTGTGTTGCCTCTTACTTTCTTGAAGATGTTTCTTTGATCCACTGATCTATATAAATATGTAATAAAAACCACAATTAAAAATATTAATTACAGTGCTAGAAAAACCTATCTTGAACTGTGTAACAACTAACACAAATGAAAACAACAGTACTTTACATATATGAAGCTTACTTTGAATGTGGACAGTTTATAGACCATATGAACTAGGACACTAGGTTAAAGTGGAAGGACAAAAATAACAGAATTGTGGGAGGTGGGAGATACTTAAAGTGAAACCATGAAAAATTAAAAAATTGAAAAGACAATGATAACTTCTATTCCCAAATGTACATTTCTTCTACAAGTTCTGACTTTTCCTTCTTGACATTAATCTTCTTAGAAACTGGTTGTAAATTAACTAAAAGGAGATAAAAACAATCTCTAAGATTAGGAAAACCTCATAAAATTGAATTACCCTAATGTATTAGCTGCAGTCACACACTATCTGACACCATGATCATAAAATAACTTTTTACTTTATTATTGCACTTGAAGATAGCAAGTTAGTTAATTGCTTTTTGAGTCTAAGAAAAGAAATATGAAAATAACAACCCTATTTCAATGAGAATCCTATTTGAAAAATTTCCAAATATTGGGAAATATTTAGTCTCTGCCTAATTGCTCTCCATCAATAGCCACTATTCTTCTTGGAAAATTCCATCAGTTCAAACAGTTTTACCATCAACAGAGATGAAACACATTGAAAATCAAATATCCTATCTATAACTCTTCTATCCTCTAATTATCAAGGCAAATAATAGGTCCTTTCAAAAAAGCCCCTCATTTTGGCAAGCTTGAATCACTTCCAGTCACTCTTTGCAATTCTATAGAAGGAACATTCAAAGTATCAACTGATTGGCTACTCAAAAGCCTCCAGTATTCTCTGCTGCCCAGCAGGCTGCCCTTCTTGAGAACCAGTGCAGGGGCTTCTGTGAGGGGTGTATGAAATCCAACAAGCTTAGGTACAATCTCAGGTTTACCACTTAGTCTCTCCAGGATCTGGATGACTCACAAGCCCTCTAAGACAAGCCTTTCATGCCCAAGATGAGAATGTCACCACCCACCATAGACATGAACAGCATGCAGGAAGCTCCCATCCTATAGGTGGAACATAAAACACTTAGAACACAGCCCACAATTCCAGACCCCACTGCCAGGCATTTAATCCTCTCATCTGACCCCAAAGTGCAATCTTCTTTTCTATTTGCCCATTGTAAGAGCTTTGCTACCCTGAGGTCACTCTTCTCAATACTACCAATGTTGTAATCACTGTAACCAGCCCTGGTCTCTGAGGGCCTACTATGTGCCAGACAGCACAGCTCTAACAGACAGCCACAGGTAATCTTCACAGTCTATGAAGAATGTGCAGAATTCATTCTCCACATTGTACATCAAATTCATTTCCACACATTCTACACTGGCATTAATGGCCCTCTTCACTTAACACTCAAAACACATGTTATAAACCTCTAATATGATACACATTTTGCCCAGCAGTATCTGGGTTGTTCTCTAGGCTCAGGTAGTGTCTTAATCATCTTTCCATTTCTCCAAGAGCCAGGTCACGCAAAAGTATTCCTGCCACCCTTCAAATTCATATCAGCACTTGCTCCCTAAATATTGCTGTGATAACCTAAACTCATCCTATTCTCTCTACTCTTATGATCTCTTCCTCCTTCTACTCTCTTATCTCAATAAATGGTAATTCCATCTATGTTGTCATTTAGACTTAACCCAGGAAGAGTAAAATTTTCAAGAAGTAAGAAGTCAACCAGATATAAGTATTCATTGTATTTACTCCCAGTTGAATTTGAGCCCACATGAAATACTAGTGTGAGAAAATATTGAAAAGAAAATAGACACTTAAAAATCTTACCTTGATATACTGAAGGCCTTATCTGGAACAGGAAGAAAGAAAATCAAATTTTATATCAAATCATGTTAAGATATATTTATAGTTCATGATAAAATAGCAAAACTTGTAATCCAAGGAAATTAAAATAATCATTTAGTTCGACATAATAACTTCATAGTGTTGACTCTCAGAAGACAATACTCCAGAATATGATGCTTTGGCATACTCACTGCTTCGAATTAGTGGAGATTGTAAGGCCTCAGAAATAAGCCTTAGAACTCGAGGTCTCCTTCTGACCTTCTCCCACCCACTATATTGCTGATCCGTCTTGGAATCTCTGAGAGGGGCTTTTTATGAAGTTTCTTTAATTAATGGAAGTTCCTCCAGAAGAAATATAATTGTCTTAAAATCCCCTCCTAGGAATTTCATGAAATAACCATGAAAGATTAACCACTGGAGAAGAGAAAAAATTAAGTCATTACCTTGCCCAGACATACTTTTCATTTATTCTTCTGAGAGCAGTTCCAAGAGATTACCTGGGCCTTTATCTTCATCATAAGACAACCTTTGTTCAAAGTGCAGTTCTGCCCCTCACCTTCCTGCAACTTGTCACCACCTCCCTCACATGTCAGAGGAACTTTGTCCCAGGCAACTTGTTTGTTGCTTGGGCTGTTTCATTTCCCCTAAAAATCATTTACTGTCTCTCTAAATTGCCTACATCTCCATCTCCCTTTCCCCAGTGAAGAGGGTGCTGTTTAAGCTTCAACCTTCTGGCCCTTCTTGCAGTCTCACATTTTGGATGGCTGTCATGTTTATGTCCATTCATAAGTTTGTATGGTTTTCTTATCCTCTTAAGCTGTGTATTGTCAGTTCATTTCTACAGTGAACCTTTAAAGAGGAGAGTGGAAGCTTTCTTTTCCTTCCACCCATACAATAGAATTATAAATCAGAAGAGTTTAGAAAGAATTTCCTATTTAAGTGATGAAACTTCATACTCCATTTCTGATAAAGAGCACAAAGGTTAAAAAAACTTATTTTTGACCAAAAAATCTGTTTGCATTCTCTTAAACAAACACCAATCTATTTAATTTTTATAATGTAAATGATTGATATTGTCATAATTATCATGCTAATAAATCATTTACCTTTTCATAATTATTTAATAATAAATATTCAATATTAAATAATTATAAATTAAAAATAATTAAATAATTATTAATATTTAATTAAATAATTAAATATAAATAATTATCATGCTAATAAATCATTATTACCATTTCATAATGGTAATAAATCATTACCATTATGAAACTCAATATTCATAATGAAGTCCAAAACCATGAATTATTTTAAATAATTTCTTTTTATTATGATTAAGAGTATATCTCTACAGTAAGTTCATATACTCACACCAAGGATAGTTCTCCAAAAGAAAATGGCAAATGTAGAAATCCTCAGGAAGGCAACAATAATGATCAGTTTCCCAGCTTAGATCCAGCTGGGAACAAGCTACTTAAGCAAAAACTCCATGGCTCAAACAGTTACACAATTTGCAGCCACCAAAGAAAAAAGTGATTATACTGTCCTCAGTCAGTTGCTACGAGTAACACGTCTGCACAGCATATCAGAAGGATGGAAGAGAGCAAGAGCACCCACACACAGTCTCACATATGCATCCTCCGCAGATGTTAAAAAATCTCCATGGATTAGATGCTCATATTAGTAAGAATTTGAGAAACAGCAGAAATGAAGGACCATGGCAAAAAAAGGAAGATTAAAACAAGCAAAGAGATTTCTTCCTTCTAACCTTTTTATCAACTTAACACATAAAATGTAACATACTATCTTACTTTGCACAATGAAAATTAGAACATAATCCCCAATTTCACAATTATCAGTTATAAAGAAATAGACATTAAATATTTCTGAAAGCAGCTGAATAAAATGTCAACTATTAGATCACATTTGCAAAGTAATCCACTAAAATTTAAAATATGTACACCCTTCATCCAGCAATTCCACTCCTAGGAATCTATACCATAGAGATGATAAAGTATAGATATATAAGGACATGTGGACAAGGATGTCGGGTGAATAATTGTTCATGGTTACCAAAATCTGAAACAAAGTGAATGCCCATTAACAGGGAATGGGCTTGGACTCATACCTATTCATTCACTCAAGTGAGTTAGAGCTATGTCTGATGGCTTGTAGGAGTTTCTACAAACTATCACCGAGTTGGAAAAGATACAGAAGTCCACATAATATGATCCTTTTACTAAAGCTTTTATATGTATATATGAGTACAGAAAAACATGAAAATGTTTGCACTGAGTCCATGGCTCTCAAACTTTAGCACACAGCTGAATCACTTGAAAGTTTTATTAAAACACAGGTTGCTGAGTCCTGCCCACAGAGTGTCAGATTCAGTAGGTCCAGGGTGAGGTCTGAGAATCTGCATTTCTAGCAAGTTTCCAGGGATGCTGATGCTGCTGAGAATCCCTGCAGGAGATGACTCTAAGGGTTAGCTCAGAGTACAGGAAGGGAAAGCATAAAGTGGAGGTGAGGGGGAATGGGGTCCTGTCCATTACAATAAAAACAGCACTTCCATATAATTCCTTTTAAAAAATGATAGGCTTCCAAGGAATTCCAAAAAAGGCAAGCCCAAAATAAAAATAGTCATGCAGAAAATTGACTACCTGGAACAATATGATATTTGAAATAATGAGAAGGCTCAATGAGAATTACAACATTTCAGTCACAAAGAATCATCCTTAGAAGGGGCGGAGCAAGATGGCCGAATAGGAGCAGCTCCAGTCTCCAACTCCCAGCGCTAGCGACACAGAAGACCGGTGATTTCTGCGTTTTCAACTGAGGTACTGGGGTCATCTCGCTAGGGAGTGCCGGACAATCGGTGCTGGTCAGCTGCTGCAGCCTGACCAGCGTGAGCTGAAGCAGGGCGAGGCATCGCCTCACCTGGAAGCGCAAGGGGGAAAGGAATCCCTTTTTCCTAGCCAGGGGAACTGAGACACACAACACCTGGAAAATCAGGTAACTCCCACCCCAATACTGCGCTTAAGGAAACAGGCACACCAGGAGAATATATCCCACACCTGGCCGGGAGGGTCCCACGCCCACGGAGCCTCCTCACTGCTAACACAGCCTTCTGCGGCGATCTATCCGCAAGGCAGCAGCGAGGCTGGGGGAGGGGCGCCCGCCATTGCTGAGGCTTAAGTAGGTAAACAAAGCCGCTGGGAAGCTCGAACTGGGTGGAGCTCACAGCAGCTCAAGGAAGCCTGCCTGTCTCTGTAGACTCTACCTCTGCGGACAGCGCACAGCTGCAGCCCATTAGGGGAAAGAGCGGGGGCGGTGCAGACGCGAAGGACTCTGTCTGACAGCTTTGGGGAGAGCCGTGGATCTCCTAACGTGGAGGTTGAGATCCGAGAACGGACAGACTGCCTGCTCAGGTGGGTCCCTGACCCCTGAGTAGCCTAGCTGGGAGACATCCTCCACTAGGGGCAGTCTGACACCCCACACCTCACAGGGTGGAGTCACCCCTGAGAGGAAACTTCCAAAGAAAGAATCAGACAGGTACACTCGCTGTTCAGCAATATTCTATCTTCGGCAACCTCTGCTGCTGATACCCAGGCAAACAGGGTCTGGAGTGGACCTCAAGCAATCTCCAACAGACCAACAGACAGTCCTTCTGACTGTCAGACGGAAAACTATCAAACAGGAAGGACACCTATACCAAAACCCCATCCGTACGTCACCATCATCAAAGACCAGAGACAGATAAAACCACAAAGATGGGGAAGAAGCAGGGCAGAAAAGCTGGAAATTCAAAAAATAAGAGCACATCTCCCCCTGCAAAGGAGCACAGCCCATCGCCAGCAACGGATCAAAGCTGGTCAGAGAATGACTTTGACGAGATGAGAGAAGAAGGCTTCAGTCCATCAAACCTCTCAGAGCGAAAGGAGGAATTACGTACCCAGCGCAAAGAAACTAAAAATCTTGAAAAAAAAGTGGAAGAATTGACAGCTAGACTAATTAATGCAGAGAAGATCATAAACGAAATGACAGAGATGAAAACCATGACACGAGAAATACGTGAAAAATGCACAAGCTTCAGTAACCGACTCGATCAACTGGAAGAAAGAGTATCAGCGATTGAGGATCAAATGAATGAAATGAAGCGAGAAGAGAAACCAAAAGAAAAAAGAAGAAAAAGAAATGAACAAAGCCTGCAAGAAGTATGGGATTATGTAAAAAGACCAAATCTACGTCTGATTGGGGTGCCTGAAAGTGAGGGGGAAAATGGAACCAAGTTGGAAAACACTCTTCAGGATATCATCCAGGAGAACTTCCCCAACCTAGTAGGGCAGGCCAACATTCAAATTCAGGAAATACAGAGAACGCCACAAAGATACTCCTCCAGAAGAGCAACTCCAAGACACATAATTGCCAGATTCACCAAAGTGGAAATGAAGGAAAAAATCTTAAGGGCAGCCAGAGAGAAAGGTCGGGTTACCACAAAGGGAAGCCCATCAGAATAACAGCAGACCTCTCGGCAGAAACTCTACAAGCCAGAAGAGAGTGGGGGCCAATATTCAACGTTCTTAAAGAAAAGAATTTTCAACCAGAATTTCATATCCAGCCAAACTAAGCTTCATCAGTGAAGGAGAAATAAAATCCTTTACAGATAAGCAAATGCTTAGAGATTTTGTCACCACCAGGCCTGCCTTACAAGAGACCCTGAAGGAAGCCCTAAACATGGAAAGGAACAAGCGGTACCAGCCATTGCAAAAACATGCCAAAATGTAAAGACCATCGAGGCTAGGAAGAAACTGCATCAACTAACGAGCAAAATAACCAGTTAATATCATAATGACAGGATCAAGTTCACACATAACAATATTAACCTTAAATGTAAATGGACTAAATGCTCCAATTAAAAGACACAGACTGGCAAACTGGATAAAGAGTCAAGACCCATCAGTCTGCTGTATTCAGGAGACCCATCTCACATGCAGAGACATACATAGGCTCAAAATAAAGGGATGGAGGAAGATCTACCAAGCAAATGGAGAAAAAAAAAAAAGCAGGGGTTGCAATCCTAGTCTCTGATAAAACAGACTTTAAACCATCAAAGATCAAAAGAGACAAAGAAGGCCATTACATCATGGTAAAGGGATCAATTCAACAGGAAGAGCTAACTCTCCTAAATATATATGCACCCAATACAGGAGCACCCAGATTCATAAAGCAAGTCCTTAGAGACCTACAAAGAGACTTAGACTCCCATACAATAATAATGGGAGATTTCAACACTCCACTGTCAACATTAGACAGATCAACGAGACAGAAAGTTAACAAGGATATCCAGGAATTGAACTCATCTCTGCACCAAGCGGACCTAATAGACATCTATAGAACTCTCCACCCCAAATCAACAGAATATACATTCTTCTCAGCACCACATCGCACTTATTCCAAAATTGACCACATAATTGGAAGCAAAGCACTCCTCAGCAAAGGTACAAGAACAGAAATTATAACAAACTGTCTCTCAGACCACAGTGCAATCAAACTAGAACTCAGGACTAAGAAACTCAATCCAAACCGCTCAACTACATGGAAACTGAACAACCTGCTCCTGAATGACTACTGGGTACATAACGAAATGAAAGCAGAAATAAAGATGTTCTTTGAAACCAATGAGAACAAAGATACACATACCAGAATCTCTGGGACACATTTAAAGCAGTGTGTAGAGGGAAATTTATAGCACTAAATGCCCACAAGAGAAAGCAGGAGAGATCTAAAATTGACACTCTAACATCACAATTAAAAGAACTAGAGAGGCAAGAGCAAACACATTCAAAAGCTAGCAGAAGGCAAGAAATAACTAAGATCAGAGCAGAACTGAAGGAGATAGAGACACAAAAAACCCTCCAAAAAATCAATGAATCCAGGAGTTGGTTTTTTGAAAAGATCAACAAAATTGACAGACCGCTAGCTAGACTAATAAAGAAGAAAAGAGAGAGGAATCAAATAGACGCAATAAAAAATGATAAAGGGGATATCACCACCGACCCCACAGAAATACAAACTACCATCAGAGAATACTATAAACACCTCTACGCAAATCAACTACAAATCTAGAAGAAATGGATAATTTCCTGGACACTTACACTCTCCCAAGACTAAACCAGGAAGAAGTTGAATCCCTGAATAGACCAATAGCAGGCTCTGAAATTGAGGCAATAATTAATAGCCTACCCACCAAAAAAAGTCCAGGACCAGATGGATTCACAGCTGAATTCTACCAGAGGTACAAGGTGGAGCTGGTACCATTCCTTCTGAAACTATTCAATCAATAGAAAAAGAGGGAATCCTCCCTAACTCTTTTTATGAGGCCAACATCATCCTGATACCAAAGCCTGGCAGAGACACAACAAAAAGAGAGAATTTTAGACCAATATCCCTGATGAACATCGATGCAAAAATCCTCAATAAAATACTGGCAAACCGGATTCAGCAGCACATCAAAAAGCTTATCCACCATGATCAAGTGGGCTTCATCCCTGGGATGCAAGGCTGGTTCAACATTCGCAAATCAATAAACGTAATCCAGCATATAAACAGAACCAAAGACAAGAACCACATGATTATCTCAATAGATGCAGAAAAGGCTTTTGACAAAATTCAACAGCCCTTATGCTAAAAACGCTCAATAAATTGGTATTGATGGAACGTACCTCAAAATAATAAGAGCTATTTATGACAAACCCACAGCTAATATCATACTGAATGGGCAAAAACTGGAAAAATTCCCTTTGAAAACTGGCACAAGACAGGGATGCCCTCTCTCACCACTCCTATTCAACATAGTGTTGGAAGTTCTGGCTAGGGCAATCAGGCAAGAGAAAGAAATCAAGGGTATCCAGTTAGGAAAAGAAGAAGTCAAATTGTCCCTGTTTGCAGATGACATGATTGTATATTTAGAAAACCCCATTGTCTCAGCCCAAAATCTGCTCAAGCTGATAAGCAACTTCAGCAAAGTCTCAGGATACAAAATTAATGTGCAAAAATCACAAGCATTCTTATACACCAGTAACAGACAAGCAGAGAGCCAAATCAGGAATCAACTTCCATTCACAATTGCTTCAAAGAGAATCAAATACCTAGGAATCCAGCTTACAAGGGATGTAAAGGACCTCTTCAAGGAGAACTACAAACCACTGCTCAGTGAAATCAAAGAGGACACAAACAAATGGAAGAACATACCATGCTCATGGATAGGAAGAATCAATATCGTGAAAATGGCCATACTGCCCAAGGTGATTTATAGATTCAATGCCATCCCCATCAAGCTACCAATGACTTTCTTCACAGAATTGGAAAAAACGGCTTTAAAGTTCATATGGAACCAAAAAAGAGCCCGCATTGCCAAGACAATCCTAAGTCAAAAGGACAAAGCTGGAGGCGTCACGCTACCTGACTTCAAACTATACTACAAGGCTACAGTAACCAAAACAGCATGGTACTGGTACCACAACAGAGATATAGACCAATGGAACAGAACAGAGTCCTCAGAAATAATACCACACATCTACAGCCATCTGATCTTTGACAAACCTGAGAGAAACAAGAAATGGGGAAAGGATTCCCTATTTAATAAATGGTGCTGGGAAAATTGGCTAGCCATAAGTAGAAAGCTGAAACTGGATCCTTTCCTTACCCCTTACACGAAAATTAATTCAAGATGGATTAGAGACTTAAATGTTAGACCTAATACCATAAAAACCCTAGAAGAAAATCTAGGTAGTACCATTCAGGACATAGGCATGGGCAAGGACTTCATGTCTAAAACACCAAAAGCAACGGCAGCAAAAGCAAAAATTGACACATGGGATCTAATTAAACTAAAGAGCTTTTGCACAGCCAAAGAAACTACCATCAGAGTGAACAGGCAACCTACAGAATGGGAAAAAATTTTTGCAACCTACTCATCTGACAAAGGGCTAATATCCAGAATCTACAAGAACTCAAACAAATATACAAGAAAAAAGCAAACAACCCCATCAAAAAGTGGGGAAAGGATATGAACAGACATTTCTCAAAAGAAGACATCCATACAGCCAACAGACACATGAAAAAATGCTCATCATCACTGGCCATCAGAGAAATGCAAATCAAAACCACAATGAGATACCATCTCACACCAGTTAGAATGGCAATCATTAAGAAGTCAGGAAACAACAGGTGTTGGAGAGGATGTGGAGAAATAGGAACACTTTTACACTGTTGGTGGGATTGTAAACTAGTTCAACCATTATGGAAAACAGTATGGCGATTCCTCAAGGATCTAGAACTAGATGTACCATATGACCCAGCCATCCCACTACTGGGTATATACCCAAAGGATTATAAATTACTCTACTACAAAGACACATGCACACGTTTGTTTATTGCGGCACTATTCACAATAGCAAAGACTTGGAATCAACCCAAATGTCCATCTGTGACAGACTGGATTAAGAAAATGTGGCACATATACACCATGGAATACTATGCAGCCATCAAAAGGATGAGTTTGCGTCCTTTGTAGGGACATGGATGCAGCTGGAAACCATCATTCTTAGCAAACTATCACAAGAACAGAAAACCAAACACCGCATGTTCTCACTCATAGGTGGGAACTGAACAATGAGATCACTTGGACTCGGGAAGGGGAACATCAGACACTGGGGCCTATCATGGGAGGGGGGAGGAGGGAGGGATTGCATTGGGGAGTTATACATGATATAAACGTCATGCACATGTACCCTAGAACTTAAAGTATAATAAAAAAAAAAATAATAAATAAAAAAAAATAAAAAAAAAAAAAAAAAAAAAAAAAAAGAATCATCCTTAGAAACCGTTACCCTCCTCCAAAAGGTAACCACATCCCTCAGATATCACCATGGGATTCCACTGCTTCAGAAAGATCGGAAGTTACGAGTTTCGTGTTTCTTGCATGGTTGGTAGTTTTTTAGACATCGTGAATGTGGGATGTCTTTGTAATTATTTATCTTTTCTTCAACATTTGCTTATTTTTAAATTGACATATAATATTGTACATTATCATGTGCCACATGATGTTCTGAAATATACATATGTGGTAAAATGTTTAAATCTAGCTAATCAGCAAAAGCATTATAAATCCTAATACGTGTCTTGAAGTAGGACACAGTTTCTAGCTCACTATGAGCCCTACCCTCTCCTGTGTCTAATGCTGTGCAAAAATCCCTCTGAATCACACTTTTCTCTGGGATTAAGTAGATCTTTACCATTTAAAAATCAGCATAAGTCAAAAAATACAATAAAGAGATAACTTTATTCAGAAATAAGTATCAAATTTTAGTGCTTAAAAATAACTAAGGTGGAGATCATAAAAATGGCACATGTAGTGTGGGATTTCTCTAAGATTCTTGATGTTCATTCCATTAGAGTCTTATGTGAATGAAAACAAAGATTTCCCCTGAGTAAGTTCAGACTGTTTCTGATAACTCTCCTATACAGATTCTTCAGAACTCAACTGTATGTTCTTGAAAACTCAACATCTTAATTTTAAATGTTTCTTTCAAAATGGTGAATTAACTAGAGAGAGACATTCAACAGGTTGGACTCAACATATTCTGAGTCAGAAATGAAAAGGAATGAATTATTGATCCATGCAACAACATGAATAATTTCAGAAACATTGTGCTGAACAAAATAAGGCAGACACAAAAGAGTCATATGACATGCATTCATCTACACATATACATATGTATACACATATTAAATTTCAGAATAAGTAAAATTAACCTATGATGAGAAAGGGATTGACTGGGAAGAGAGAGAGTTTACTTTCTAGAGTGACATAATATTGTAGATCTTGAAAGGGGTTTGGGTTATGATGGTATATGTACTTTTCAAAGTTAGTAAACTTACAATTAAGATTTTTATGTTTTGGTCTATGTAACTTTTATTAAAATAAAAATTTATAAGGAAATATTGAATTCTAGTTAGTCAGCTAAACTATTCAGCAGGAAGTATATTGATGCTTGCAATTCAATTGAAAATATATCTGAAATGATATGGACTGATAGATGGATAGAGATATGGAAGGGTGGAGAGATATGTGCTAAATCATGTTTATTAAAATGTTAACAAGTCAATGCAATATATATGAACATTTTCATAATAAAATGTTGGTGCTAATTGGCAAAATCACTTGTCTCATGTCAGTAATTTTTCTTTTGAACAAGAGTTCTAAAATAATTATTATTCATGTTCTATACATTTGGACAATTTTAGACACAACGTCATTTGGAATTTTTCCCAATTCATTATGAAGCTGCAAAATGCAAGGATACACAGGGAGATCTTGCAGAGGTGCTATTTTCTGGGTTTATGTTTAGAAAGCAAAGACCAAATGGGAAAAACAAGCCTCATATCTCTTCAAAGGTGGAGGATAAACACTCTATTGTATATCCACACAAAGGAATTTTACTCATCAGTGAAAAAAACCAAGCTGTTGATATTTAAAACAATATGGAGCAATGTTAAAATGACTCTTCTGGCTTGCAGAATCCAGAACAACAACACATATATTACATAATTCTATTACAAGAAATACTATAAAATACAGATCAGTAGTTCAGAGGGAGGATGGTAGGATGAAGGGAGAAAAAGGACAGATGGTACATGCCAGTCAAAACAAATATTCTCATCTCTATAAGGTGCTTTTAGCCTCTCTCCTCTCCTCTCCTCTCCTCCCTCTCAGGGGGGTAATGGTGGTGAGGTTTTATAATTTGAGGGTAAAAACTTTCAAAGTATATACCTTTCATTTCTTTATATTTGGATAATCCTAAGGACTTTAAAGACTTTCTGCTTTTAAAGACTTTCGGCAAATCAATGATCTGCACAAGACACATTTTACAAAACAAAGGACAATATAGTACTCATTCATATCCTGGTCATATTACTCCTAGTGACTTCTCCAATATAAACATTCCAGAAAGGTGCAGCCATTTATTTTCGCATGATGGGCTTCTCGGGGCTCCCATCACAGTGGTTGGACACAGACTCCCTAGGGACAGTTTCTAAGAGCAGAAGGAAGAGATGACTCAAAAGTTCCTAAAAAGACATTAAACCAGATGACACAAAACTCAAATGACATTTCACTTTTATTTATTGATTTTTAAGCAAGATCTTGCTCTGTCGCCCAGGCTGAAGTGCAGTGGGGCGATCTCGGCTCACTGCAAACTCTGCCTCCTGGGCTCCAGCGATCCTCCCACCTCAACTTCCCAACCATGCTACAGACGTGAGCCACTACGCCCAGCTAATATTTTTGTAGAGAAGGGGTTTTGCTATGTTGCCCAGGCTGGTCTCCAACTCTTGGGTTGAAGTGATCTGTCCACCTCATCCTCCCAAGTGCTGAGGTTACAGGCATGAGCCACTGAGCCTGGCCGACATTTCACTTTTTGCAGACTAGCTTTCAGGGCTGTGTTTAATAGGAGTCTAATGCCTATAACTCCTTGTAAATAAGAGTTCTTTATGTTTCCAAACACACATTTATTGAGATATAATCACATACCATAAAATTCCCACCACAAAATTATACAATTCAATGGTTTTCGTATGTTAATAAATTCTTTTTTTTTTTTTTATTCTATCAAGTTATTTTCAAGCTTCCATTCCGTCAACCTTTCCTGTGTTTGGACCATGCTGACCTTGATGTGCACAGGTGTGGGCACAGACCGGCCAGACATCTGCTCAGGACACCTGCCCTGAGGTCCTCTGTCTACAGAGAGGACTGAGTCCCATCAAAGACCCCCTGAAACACTGTGATGGATACCACAGCATGACACAGCCCAATGACAAGGAAGAAACCATGGCAGGTCTACTCACATGGGCAGATCGGTAGCTAGGACGTCTAGTAGGAGGACCCAAAAGAGCAGCCACAGCACGCCCATATCCTGGACTTCTCAGCGTGCCCTGAGGTGGCCAGGAAGGAGGTGGGGGTGAGTTAGGGCCGGGGGCAGGGAAGGGGATGAGGATGGGGGATGAATGGCAGCTGGGAAGGGAAGGAGAGGGAAGGGGAGAGGAGGGAAGGGGGCTGTTGGGCCCCTGGGAGGAGGAGGAAGAGGTATAGGAGGAGAAGAGAGTCTGGGAAAGTATCAGGATCAAACCAAGTTATCAAGCGTTGTGAGGAGGCTCAGTTATAGGTCAGTGGATGAGTAGATCAGCAAAGCAGCAGGATGCACGGGTTGGGTGAGCTGGATGCCAGGAGCAGTTGGAGGGACATCAGGGATCTGGTTTTCCCCAAACCTTCTCCTGTCTGGGCGCTGACTTAGCAACCTCCAAGCTCTGTACTTGCTTTCCACCAATCCCTGGCACCCGCACGTTGTGCTTCACAGCAGTCACCCCATGTGAGACTGCCATTCTTCCAATGCCCCCTCCCCAACCTGAGCCCCTCACGCACCATCCCAACCACAGGTCCTCTGATTTCTGATACTCCCCAACCAGCTCCCTGTCCCTGCTTCTGGGCCTCCTTACTACCTGAGCTCCCAAGGTTCCCCATGGTCAGTCTCGGCTGCAAAACCTAAAAAACAAATGATAACAAGATGTAACACACAAGCAGAGTGGGAGGCTTCACACCCTTCTTTCAGCAATTCATATAATAAGCAACAAAACATCAGTTGGATGTAGAATATCTTAATAGTAAACCATCTCCATCATATCCGTATATCCATCCATCTATCATCTTTGTATCTTGGGAACAAATGCTGGAGATATATTAATTTTAAGCACACAGGGTACATTTACAAAAATTAACCCTACTTATTTTGTTCATAAAGCAAATCTCAATATATTTCTGAGGAATAAAATCACATAGCATGTTTCTGATCATGTGATTGTGCTAGAAGTCAATGACAAAAAGCTAACTAAAAATTCTTACATGCTTGGAAATTCAAAGTGCCCTTATGAGTAAGATATAAATGTAAGAAAAAGTCCAAAATAAAATGAGACTGCATTCGCAGTCAATGATATGATCATAATATATCAACAAAATGTCTCCCTCTGGCCTGGGAATTCCATTTTGTGTCACAAGATTGTGTGGGCTCAAATCATGCCTAACTTACCTAGACATTTTAACATCTGAAACAGGGTGACTATGTCATTTATCTCTGTCGTCTTACTGCCTGTGAGCATGGACTTTAAATTTTGAACCCTAGTTAGGGGAAAATCCCAAGTTGACTCTCATGATTGACTTCCCAGGGATCTCCAAGAAATCTGTGCATTTCAAGAGTCAAATTTCATCAGCTTTTCGCTTGGGGGATGTGGCGACAATATTCAGAGGGCTTGACAGCACCAAGAGTTATGAGTAGGGAGTACCAAGCAGGTAAATAGGGCATGGTGACCAGGACAGAAGCCCACTGGCAATCACCTTGCCTGGACTTGTCCTCAGCGGAACTTTCTGAAGGCCTTCTTCTTTCTGCCTGATTGCACAGAATGTTCCCAAACTCATTCAGGCCTCTGGTAACTTAAAACCACTGCTTTAAATCCTATTACTATTCATTATTACAGAAAGTTATTGTAAACAGGAAACATCCTATCACTGCCACAGATGGAAAGCCAATGCCTTTTACCACAAATATAAAGCAGGGTCTATAGTTGGTAGGCCAGTTACAAGGGACTAAAAGGGCATGAATCCTGTGTGGTCTTTAGGTGAACTTGACTGCTTTCAGGATCTTGGTCAGTAGGGCTGGTGCTGGGATTAGAGTCCATTTCAGGGCCCATACACGGAAAGTCTAGTTTGGTTACGCACAGGGGTGGCTTCTTCCAGGTCCTCGGGAAGGCTCCCACTGAGTCACTGAGTGGGTCCCTGGGCAGGCTGTACTAGCCTCAGTCTGCGGATAAGAGAGGCTAGATCTGAGTCACAGAGCTGCTTCAGCCTACTGCCTACATTGAAAATGGCCCTCCTTGGTTGTCTCTGTATTTTAAAAACCTACTAAATGTTATGTGATCATTGACCAGGAGACAATACCCAAGGAAATACTTTTAGAAGTCTCTTAGTAATTTACTGGCGCCACCCTTCCATGGGAAAAACAATCCATGCAACACCCTTGCCCAGACGTCAGTTGTGTGAGTCTCTATGACAGGGCTTTTGCCTCCCATATGTCAGGTAATAGCTGGTTCTGATTGGCAGCATTTTTTCGGGAATGGATGCCAATGAAAGAGAGACAAGAAGGGGGCAGGCCAAGTGTCAAAGCCCTTCACAATGGGTAAGGCATCCATCTAGCCTCAAACGGGCTTTTCATGTTGCTGTCATTTTCCAAGTTGTCTACTATGGACTTTTTTTGTTAATAATCATCTCCTGAAAACAAAATGTAAAAACTAGATGGATTCTGAATTTTGGCTAATAATTGTTCATCTGAAACTAAAAATGAAATTTAGTTATTATGTTAGACTAGATTTTTCTTATTACTCTCCCCATCAGATAGTAGTACACATTTCAAAAATCATTTTATGCACAATATAGTCAATGCAATTAGAGCTTCATTTCCTGAAATAAACAGTGTTGCAATAACTTGTGTAGATATTTATAGGTCCAAGTTATCATTGCTTTCCTTGACAAAGACATTACCTACTCTTTCCTGAATAGCATCATCAAGTGTATTTTATCAAACACTTTGCAATCTTGCCTCCTTTCTTATATTCATATATTATTTATCTTGAAATAATTTAAGACTGACAGAAAATTTCAAAAATAATACAGAGAGTTCACCTGTACCCTTCACCCAGCTTCCTGAAAATATAACCATGACACATAATCTTGGTATGTTACAAAATCAGAAAATCCACAACGGCACCATACCATCAATCCACTTACAGATCTTATTCTGATTTCACATTCCTATATGTACTTTCTTATGGCATATATGTCTATGAGATGTTATCATGTGTATATATTTGTGTAATCATCATCACAATCATGATATAGAAGTGTTTCATTTCATCAACATCACAAAGACAGTTCTGGTTGCTCCTCTTTTATAGTCAAACTCTCCCTCCAGCTCTAACCTTTGGAACCTAACAATATCTTTTTAATCAGTATGATTTTGTCACTTCATGAATAGTACATAAACGGAATAACACAGTATGTGACCATTTGAGATGGACTTCTCTCACTTAGCATAATGCTTTTTGAGATTGTTCTAAATGTTGTGTGTATCAAATAGTTTACTATTACTGTTCAGTAGTATTCCATTGTATAGATGTACCAGTTTGCCTATCTAGTAACATTTTGAAAGGCATTTGGGTTATAATTTTTAAGTGTACCATTCTGTAGTATTAGTAATATTCACAATGCTGTACAACCGTCACCACTATCTATTTTCAAAACTTTTCCATCACTCCAAGCAGAAACTCCATACTCATTTAATTAGTAACACCCCATTGCCTTCTCCCCCTAGTCTTTGGCAACCATAAATTTACTTTCTATCTCTATCAATTTGCCCTTCTAGAGATTTCATAGCAGTAGAATCATAAAATATTTGTCCTCTTATGTCTGGCTTATTTCACTTGGCAAATTGTTTTTAAGCTTCATCCATGTTGTGGCATGTATCAATCAGAAGTGCATTCTTTCCATGGTTCAATTATATTTCATTGTATGTGTACACTACATTTTATTTAACCATTCATTTGCTGATGAACATCGGTTTCTACCTTTTGACTTTTTTGAAAAACGCTACAATGAACACTGGCATACAAGTATCTGTCATTGTTTACTTTTTTTTTCTTTTTTGCTGATTACTTGGGAGTGAAATTGCTGGATCATAAAATAATTGTATGTTTACCTATTTGAGGAACCACCCAAATTTTTTCCACAGCAGCTGCATTTTACACTCCCACCAGTAATGAATGAGCATCCCTATTTCTCCAAATCCTCACCAACACTGGTCATTTTTCTTTCTTTCTTTTTTTTTTTTAAAATGGACTTCCTAGAATGTGTGGAGATATCCCATTATGCTTTCAACTTGCATTTCACTAATGATTAATGATATTAAGTTTTTATCATGTACATATGGGTCGTTTCTGTATCTTCCTTGAAAAATGTCTATGGAAATCCTATGTCATTTAAAATTTAGGTTGCTTGTTTGTTTGTTGTTGAGTTGCAGGAGTTCTTTACAACTTCTGGATAATAAATGCTTATAGGAATGTGTAATTTGCAAATATTTTGTCCCATTTTACAGATTTTCTATTCACTTTGATAATGCCCTTTGATGCACAAAAGGTTTTAATTTTAATGAAATACAATATATCTATTTTTCTTTTGTTGCTCCTGCTTTTTTGTATCATATTTGAGAATCCCTTACCAAATCCAAGGTCATGAATATTTACCCATATGTTTTCTTCAAAAATTTTTATAGTTTTAACTCTTTTATGTAGGTTATTGGTCCCTTTCCCATTAACCTTTATATGTGGTGTGACGTAGGAGTCTAATTTCATTATTTTACATGCAACTATCCAGTTGTTCCAGTATCATTTGTTAAAGAGAATATTCTTTTTCAATTGAATGGACTTGACACCCTCTCAAAAATCAGTTGTCCACAGATATATGTGTTTATTTCTGGAATCTCAACTCTAGTCTATTGATCTATATGTCTATGCCAGTACCACACTATTTTGATTACTGCAGCATTGTCACAAGTTTTGAAATCAGGGAATGTAAGTTTTCTATTGTTTTTTCTTTTTGTTCAAGATTGCTTTGGGGAACTTGAGGCCACTTACAATTCCATGGGAATTTTACGATTAGCTTTTCCATTTTGGCAAAAATTCCTGTTGATATTTTGATAGCTATTACATTTAATCTGTAGATTGCTTTGGGTATTACTGTCACCTTAACAATATTTAAGTCTTCCAAACCATACACATGAGATATCTTTTCATTTATTTAGATTTTCTTGTGTTACTTTCAACAATGTTTCGGTGTTTTCAGTGTACAAGTCTTTCACCTTCCTGATTAAATTTATTTGTAAATATTGTATTTTTTGGATGCTATTTTAAATAGAATTGGTTTACTAATTTCCTTTTCAGATTTTGATACTGGTGTACAGACATAAAACTAAACTTTTGTGTGTTTTTTTCTTGTACCCTGCAACTTTTCTGAATTTGTTTTACATTTTTTTGTAGACTCTTTAGGAATATCTCTATATAAGATCTTATCACCTGTGAATACACATAATTTTACTTCCTCTTGCAATTTCGATGACTTACTTTTATATCTTACCTGATTGTTCTTCCTGGAACTTCCAGTACTATGTTGAATAGAAGTGGCAAAAGTGAGTATTCTTGTCTTGTTCCCAATCTTAAGGGGAAAGCAGTCAGTCTTTCACCATTGAGTATGATCCTAGCTGTGAGTCTGTCATAAATGTCCTTTATACTATTGAGGAAGCTTCCTTTACTTCCTAGTTTGCTGTATGTTTTTATCATAAAAGCATGATAGATTTTTAATGCATCCTCTGAATCCATTGACATGATCATGTGGTTTTTCTTCTTCATTATATAAATGTTGTGCATTATATTGATCGATTTTTGTATGTTGAAATGCCCTTAAATTTCTGGAACACATTCAGTTTAGTCGTGGTATATACTCCCTTTAATATTCTGTTGGATTCAATTTGCTACTCTTGTTGACTTTTTCATCCATATTATTAAGGGATATTGGTCTATAGTTTTCTCTTTTGAGATGTATCTGCATTTGGTGTCAGGATAATTCAGGCTGGCCTCTAGAGTGAGTTAAGAAGTGTTCTGTCATCTTCTAATTCTTGGAAGAGTTTTAAAAGGACTGGTTTTAATTCTGTCTTAAATATTTAGTAGAATTCATGAGTGAAGCTATCTTTGCCTGAACTTTTCCTTATTGGGAGGATTTTAATTACTGATTCTATGTCTGTACTTGTTATAGGTCTCTTGAGATTTTTTTAGTTCTCTGTGAGTCAGTTTAAGTAATCCATGTGCTTCTAGGAATTTCTTTATATAATCCAGGTTATCTAATTTGTTGACATACAGTTGTTCATAGTGTTCTCTTATAATCATTTTTATTTCTGTAATGTCTGTAGTAATGTTCTCACTTTCTTTTCAGCTTATGGTTATTTGTGTCTTCTCTTTTTCTTAAGTTGTAAATTGAGCTACAACTCTGTTTTTTTTTAACTTTCTATTTCATTTCTCTCCACTCTAATCTTTGTTATTTCCATCCTTCTACTAGCTTTAGATTTAGTTTTCTCTTCATTTTATAGCTTCTCAATGTATAAAGCTAGATTGTTCATTTGATATCTTTCTTTTATAATGTAGGCATTTACATTACATATCACATAAACTTCCCTCTGAGCATTGACTTCATTGCATCCTATACTATTTATCATGTTGTTTTTCCTCATTTTCATTTCTTTTTAAGTGTTTTCTAATATGCCTTGTGATCTCTTAATTCATTGTCTCAGAGTATGTTGTTTACTTTCCAAATATTTGTGATTTGTACAGCTTTCCTTCAGTTATTGATTTCTATCTTCACTCAGTTGTGGTCAGAGAAGATATTGTGTATGAAATCAGTCTTTTTAAATTCATTGAGACCTACCATAGGCCTATGCCATAGGTCTTGTGGCTTAACATATGTCCTATACTTGACAATATTCCATATGTACTTGAGAATATTGTGCTGCAGCTGGGTGGATTGTATATATCTGTTATATCTAGTTGGTTTATGCTGTTATTCATGTTCCATTTCATAACCGAACATAAGGTTTGAACCCTTCAACTATGATTTTAGAACTATTTTTTCCTTTTAAATTAGTCTATTTTTAGTTCATTCATCGTGGGGCTCTGTTGTTAAATGCACCTATGTTTATCACTGACATATTTCCCAGGTAAATTTACCCTTTGATCACTATGTAATGTTCTTCCCTGTCTCTTGTAACAATTTTTTACTCAGTTCCAAAATGCCGAATATTAGTATAGCTACCCCCAGCTCTCTTTTCTTTACTGTTTGCATGAAATAACTTTTTGCTTCCTTTCACTTTCAATCTATTTGTGTTTTGGGATCTATAGTGAGTCTTCTGTTGAAAGCATATAGTTCATCATGGCTTTTAAAAATCCATTATGGCAATCTTTGTCTTTCGGTTGGAGAGTTTAATCCATTTACACATTTTTAGTATTTTTAATTTTAAAATAAAAATTGTATACATACATGGGGTACAACGTGACGTTTCTATGCAGAAATATATTGTTGAATGATAAAGTCAGGCTAATTAAATATCCATAACTTCACAGACTTATTATTTCTTTGTAATGAGAACATTAAAATCCAGTCCTTAAATAATTTAAAGTATACAATACATTATTATTCACTACAGTTACCATGCAATGCAATACATCACCAGAACTTAATCCTCATGTCTAACTGAAATTTTGTGCCCTTCAACCAACATTTCCCCTTCCCCCATACACCCACCCCAAGTCCACCATTCTTTTCTCCACTTCTATGAGTTTGACTTTTTAAGATTACACATATAAGTGATATCACGTCATATTTATCTTTTGTGCTTGACTTATTGCACTTAACATACTGTCTTCTAGGTTCATCCACGTTGTCACAATGGAAAAATCCTCCTTCCTTTTTATGGCTGAATACTGTTTCATTTAAGATATATATAGTTAAAAATGTATTCATGTGTTGATGGGTGATGAACTTTTCTTTTCTCAGCTATTATGAGTAATAATGCAATGAACATGGCAATGTAGTCATGTCTTTGACATACTGACTTCATTTCTTTGGATATATATCTAGAAGGGGACTGCTGGATCATACACTAATTGTATTTTTATTTTTGGTGGATCCTTCATACTGCTTTCCAAAATGGCTATACTAATTCACATTCCCATCAACAGCATACAATTGTTCCCTTTTCTTCACATTCGTATCAGCACTTAATCTTTCATCTTTTTGATAATAGGTATTCTAACATGTATGAGGTGACAACTCACTGCACTTTTGATCTGCATTTCTCTGATGATTAGTGATGTTGAGTATTATTTGATATATCTGGTGGCCATTTGTAAGTCTTCTTTTGAGAAATGTCTACTCTAGTCCTTTGCCCATTTTTTCAATTCAGATATTTGTTTTCTTGCTAATGAATAGTTTGAGTTTCATATATGTTTTTAATATAAGCTCATTTTCTGATGTAGTAATCCATCTTCAGTCTTGACCAATGCCCTAACTTGTCAAACAGGCTCCCTCCGACATTTCCTGTGAGGCATTAGGCAGTCTATTGTATGTCTCAATCATAGCATTTTGCCCAAGGAAGCTTCAGGTTTTAGTTATCCAAACAATGTTTTTCAGCAATGACTGCTGCTTTCTCACACTGAGTGGACTCCACATTAGGTGAAACAGAGATGACTGCCTGTGTCACTCCTTCAGGCAGCTCCCAGATGGTTAGGAAAGACACATGGAATAATTTGTGAGTATGGTCCGTTCTGCTTCCTCCAGAGTCTAGAATCAGAGTATCACACTGGGAACACAGGCTAACATCTTTAAGATGGCTACAGAGCCATGGAGGGGGCGGGGCAATGTGAAGTAAAACACCACAAAGCTTTCCTATCATTTCATATTTGCTTTCTTTTTGATTCACCACATTTTGTTTGTGTTGCTATAAGACTTCGACTGTTTGCCAGAGTTCTGACAACTTTGTTCTAACTTCTGCTTTTTTCTCAGTGTTACTGTGAAGGAACAGCATCTGCAGCTGCCCACTTCACCATTTTGTTGATGTTTTATCCTCAACAGCTTGAGAAAATCTTCTCTAGAATTCCGCCCTTCTGTTTTTCCCTCGCTCTCTTGCTAATACACAAAACTTCTTTATTCTCCATGTCATACCCACTTCCTTATTCCCCACTGTCATACCCACTCAGCAACACAGAACCTTAAATGAACCCAAACGTCCACCTCTTTCTTATCTTCATTGGGACTTTCTCACTCACATGGATAAAAATCACACAACCAGGCATACTGGTTCCACTCCACATTTGTGATCATCAACTGCAGGTGGATTCTCCACTACACTGAACAATCACACAATATGGATCATATGTCAGCAAATCTTTTCAATGTATGCAAGAACTCTTCTGAGCCTGTTCCTTTCTCCTCAAACATTTGACCATGGGTTCCTGTTTGCCCCTTCTCTCTTAAAATATCACTTTATTTCCTAAAATCTCTCAACATCCTCTTGGACGTAGGAATTTAATTTCACTCGAAACATCTTATCACTCCCTCCTGCTGCATAGAACAGGTTTTCCCACTCTGACCAAAGCCCAGTCCCTACAACTCTGCAGCAGATCCCATTTTTCTCTACCTTATCAGGAAATGTCTTCTATCATTCATCTCTTTGCTCTCCTGTATTTTCTATCTCTCCTCTATGCTTGTTCACTCTAATTAGCACTTACACAAACTCAATCCTCTCTTGTCGTTAAAATAAATGACAAAGATCAGTAAGTGAGATCATGCCATTAAAGGAACATCAGGTACAGCAGACAAGTGGTAGGGCATTGCTCTCATATAATCACACCTTTATCCTTCACTGTTTTAAAAATGTTGACCAGGTTTGTTTTGTGTACTTTAAAAATATTTATAGATTCACAGGCAAGATGGCTGAATAGGAACAGCTCTGGTCTGCAACTCCCAGAGAGACCAATGCAGAAGGCAGCTGATTTTTGCATTTCTAACTGAGGTACCTGGTTCATTTCATTTGGACTGACTAGACAGTGGGTACAGCCCACGGAGGGCAAGCAGAAGCAGGGGGGGTGTCACCTCACCCAGGAAGTGCAAGGGGTTGGGGAACCCCCCTAGCCAAGGGAAGCCGTGAGGGACCCTGCCGTGAAGGATGATGCTATCTCGCCTAGATACTACGCTTTTCCCATGGTCTTTGCAACCCACAGACCAGGAGATTCCCTCAGGCGCCTACACCACAAGGGTCCTGGGTTTCAAGCACAAAACTGGACAGTCGTTTGGGCAGACACCAAGCTAGCTGCAGGAGATTTTTTTTTGTACCCCAGTGGCACCTGGATCACCAGCGAGACAGAACCGTTCATTCCCCTGGAAAGGGGGCTGAAGCCAGGAAGCGAAGTGGTCTAGCTGAGTGGGTCCCACCCCCACGGAGCCCAGCAAACTAAGATCCATTGACTTGAAGTTCTTGCTGCCAGCACAGCAGTCTGAAATCGACCTGAGATGCTTGAGCTTGGTGGGGGAGGGGGCATCTGCCATTACTGAGGCTTGTAGGTGGTTTTCCCCTCACAGTGTAAACAAAGCCACCGGGAAATTCGGACTGGATGGAGCCCACCACAGTGCTGCAAAGACAAAGTAGCCAGCCTGCCTCTCTAGATTCTTCCTCTCTAGGCAGGGCATCTCTGAAAGAAAGGCAGCAGCCCCCGTCAGGGACTTATAGATAAAACTCCCATCTCCCTGGGACAGAGCACCTGGGGGAAGGGGGCGGCTGTGAGCATGGCTTCAGCAGACTTAAACGTTCCTACCTCCTGGCTCTGAAGAGAGCAGTGGATCTCCCAGCACAGCACTCAAGCTCTACTAAGGGACAGACTGGCTCCTAAAGTGGGTCCCTGACCACCATGCCTTCTGACTGGGAGACACCTCCCAGCAGGGGTCGACAGACACCTCATACAGGAGAGCTCTGGCTGGCATCTGGTGGGTGCCCCTCTGGGACAAAGTTTCCAAAGGAAAGAGCAGGCAGCAATCTTTGCTGTTCTTCAACCTCCGCTGGTGATATCCAGGCAAACCCCAGCAGACCTGCAGACAAGGGGCCTGACTGTTAGGAGGAAAACAGAAGCAATAGCATCAATATGAAAAAAAAAGGACAACCACGCAAAACCTCCATCCGAAGGTCACCAATGGCAAAGACCAAAGGTAGATAAATCCACAAAGATGAGGAAAATCCAGCACAAAAAGGTTGAAAACGCCAAAAATCAGAATGCCTCTTCCCCTCCAAAGGATCACAACTCCTCGCCAGCAAGAGAACAAAACTGGACGGAGAATGAGTTTGATGAATTGACAGAAGTAGGCTTCAGAAGGTGGGTAATAACAAATTCTTCCAAGCTGAAGGAGCATGTTCTAACCCAATGCAAGGAAGCTAAGAACCTTGATAAAATGTTAGAGGAATTGCTAACTAGAATAACCAGTCTAGAGAAAAACATAAATGACCTGATGGAGCTGAAAAACACAGCACGAGAACTTTGTGAAGCATACACAAATATCAATAGCCAAATCGATCAAGCAGAAGAAAGGATATCAGAGATTGAAGATCAACTTAATGAAATAAAGCGTGAAGAAAGATTAGAGAAAAAATAATGAAAAGGAATGAGCAAAGCCTCCATGAAATATGGGACTATGTGAAAAGACCAAACCTACATTTGACTGGTGCACCTGAAAGTGATGGAGAGAATGGAATCAAGTTGGAAAACACTCTTCAGGATATTATCCAGGAGAACTTCCTCAACCTAGCAAGATAGGCCAACATTCAAATTCAGAAAATACAGAGAACACCACAGAGATACTCCTCGAGAGGAGCAACCCCAAGACACATAGTTGTCAGATTCACCAAAGTTGAAATGAAGGAAAAAATGTTAAGGGCAGCCAGAGAGAAAGGTCAGGCTACCCACAAAGGGAAGCCCATCAGACTAATAGTGGCTCTCTCTGCAGAAACCCTACAAGCCAGAAGATAATAGAGGCCAATATTCAACATTCTTAAAAGAATTTTCAACCCAGAATTTCATATCCAGCCAAACTAATAAGTGAAGAAGAAATAAAATCTTTTATAGACAGGTAATGCTGAGGGATTTTGTCACCACCAGGCCTGCCTTACAAGAACTCCTGAAGGAAGCACTAAATACGGAAAGGAAAAACCAGTACCAGTCACTGCAAAAACAAACCAAAATGTAAAGACCATCAACACTACAAAGGAACTGCTTTAACTAATAGGAAAAATAATCAGCTAGCATCATAATGACAGGATCAAATTCACACATAATAATATTAACCTTAAATGTAAACTGGCTTAATGCCCCAATAAAAAGGCACAGACTGGCTAATTGGAAAAAGAGTCAAGACCCATCGGTGTGCCGTATTCAGATGACCCATCTCACTTGCAAAAACACACACAGGCTCAAAATGAAGGGATGGAGGAAGATTTACCAAGCAATGGTAAGCAAAATAATAATAATAATGATATAAATAAAAAAGCAGGGGTTTCAATCCTAGTCTCTGATAAAACAGACTTTAAACTAACAAAGATCAAAAAAGTCAAAGAAGGGCATTACATAATGATAAAGGGATCAATGCAACAAGAAGAGCTAACTATCCTAAATATATATGCATCCAATATAGGAGCACCCAGATTCATAAAGCAAGTTCTTAGAGACCTACAAAGAAACTTAGACTCCCACACAATAATAGTGGGAGACTTTAACATCCCGCTGTTAATATTAGACAGATCAACGAGACAGAAAAGTAACAAGATATTCAGGACTTGAACTCAGCTTCTTGATTTTGCCTTAATGTCATTATTTACCCAAAAGTCATTCAGGAGCAGGTTATTTAATTTCCATGTAAATTTATGGTTTTAAGTGAACACCTTAGTCTTGATTTCTAATTTGATTGCCCTATAGTCCAAGAGATTGTTACAATTTCAGTTGTTTTTAATATGCTGAGGAGTTTTTTCTTTCTGATTATGTGATTGATTTTAGAGTAAGTGCCATGTGGTGATAAGAAGAACATACTTTTCTGTTGTTTCTGGTTGGAGAGTTCTGTAGATGTCTATTAGATCCATTTGATCTGAGTTCAGGTCCTAAATATCCTTGTTAATTTTCAGTCTTGATCTGTCTGATATTGTCAGTGGGGTGTTAAAGTCTCCTACTATTATTGTGTGGGAGTTTAAGTCTCTTTGAATATCTCTAAGAACTGGGAATCTCCTCCTGTATTGAGAGCATACATATTTAGCATAATTAGGTCTCGTTGTGTTGAACCCTTTACCATTGGATAATGCCATACTTTGTCTTTTTTGATCATTGGCTTAAAGTCTATTTTGTCTGAAATTAGGATTGAAACCATTGTTGTTGTTTTTTTTCCTGTTTTCCATTTGCTTGATATGTTTTTCTCCATCCTTTTATTTTGAGCCTGTGTCATTGCATGTGAGATGGGTGTCTTGAAGACAGTATACCAATGTGTTCTTTATCCAGTTTGCCACTCTATGCCTTTTCATTGGGGCATTTAGCTCATTTACATTAAAGGTTAGTATTGATATGTGTGGATTTGATCCTGTCATCATGATGTTAGCTGGTTATTTTGCAGACTTCTTTATGTGGTTGCTTTATAGTGTCACTGGTCTGTGTACTTCAGTTTGTTTTTGTAGTGGCTGATAATAGTCTTTCCTTTCCATATTTAGTGCTTCCTTCAGGAGTTCTTTTAAGGTAGGTCTGGTGGTAACAAATTCCCTCAGCATTTTCTTATCTGAATATGGTCTTATTTCTCCTTCACTTATGAAGCTTAGTTAGGCTGTATATGAAATTCTGGGTTGGAATTTCTTTTCTTTAAGAATGTTGAATATAGGTCCCAATCTCTTCTGGCTTGTAGGGTTTCTGCTGAGAGGCCCGCTGTTAGTCTGAGGTGCTTCCCTTTGTAGGTGACCTGACCTTTCTCTCTAGCTGCCTTTAACAATTTTACTTTCATTCGGACCTTGGAAAATCGATGATTATGTGTCTTGGGGATGGTCTTCTTTTGAGGTATTTTATTGTGGCTCTTGGCATTTTCTGAATTTGAGTCATGGCCTCTCTAGCTATGTTGGGGAAGTTTTCATGGGTGATACAATGAAATACGTTTTCCAGGTTGGTTCCATTCTCCCCATCTTTTTCAGGGACACCAGTGAGTCATACTTTGGTTCTATTTACATAATTCCACATTTCTTGGATGTTTTGTTTATTGTTTCTATTCTTTTTTCTCTATTCTGTCTGTCTTATTTCAGAAAGCCAGTCTTAAAGCTCTGAGGCTTTTTCCTCTGCTTAGTCTATTGTGCTACTGATACTTGTTATTGCATTGTGAAATTCTTGTAGTGTATTTTTCAGCTCCATCAGGTCAGTTCATTCTTTCCTATACTGTCTATTTTGTCTGTCAGCTCCTGTATTGTTTTATCGTGATTTTTAGCTTCCCTACATTGGGTTTCAACGTACTCCTGTAGCTCCATTATCTTCATACCAATTAATATTCTGAATTCTCTTTCTGCCATTTCAGCCATCTCACCCTGGTTTAGAACCCTTGCTGGAGAGGTGATGATATCATTTGGAGGAAAACGGCTTTTTGAGTTATCAGTGTTCTTGAGCTGATTCTTTCTCATCTTTGTGGGCTTATCTTCCTTCAATCTTTCAGGTTGCTGACCTTTGGATGGGGTTTTTTTTTTTTTCTTTTATCCTATTTGATGACCTTGCGGGTTTTATTATGACATAAGGTGGATTCAACCAACTGGCTTTATTTCTGGAAGATTTTACGGGGCCAATGCTCAGCTCCCAACTTCTGGACTGTTGCTGTAACTCTGGGGGACTTGTATTGGCCCCCAACTTTCTTCTCTAGATCCTTGAGGTTAGGAATCCACTGTGCTGGGGTGGCTGAGGTGCTCCCAGGCTGCTGGTCACTCCACTCCGATGGGTGGTTTCAGCCAAAGCATTTCATAATGTGGTGAGAGCAGGATCTGTCCTCGTCTGCACATGCCAGTAGCAGTGGTAGTGGCAGCTGAAGCAGAATGTTAGTGGGTGCCAGAGTGCCTGCTTCCCTGCAGGCGTTCACCACAGTGGTGGAGGCAATGCAGGTGCATGGGGGTGGGGTCTCTTGCTGGCAGCCATGTATGCAGTCACGCTGGAGGTGGTGTTTGTTCCGGGATGGGGTGCTGGCAGGCACAGGTCTAGATGCCTTCTTTGTGGCCCACAGGCAGGAGTGCAGACTAAGTGGGAGGATCTGCTCTACAATTTCTTTCATCAATGTTTTTCAGTTTTCCTTGTAGAAATTTTTCACCCTTTTGGTTAAATGTTTTCTTAGGTATTTTATTTTTTGTAGCTATTGCAAATGGGATTAGCTTTTTGATTTGGTTTTCAGCTTGATTGTTATTGGTGTATAGAAATGCTACTGATTTTGTATGTTGATTTTGTATCCTGAAGCTTGAACACACTTATTTATCAAATCCAGGAGTTTTTTGGAGGAATCTTTAGGGTTTTCTAGTCAGAAGATCATATGATCAGCAACAGAAATATTTTGCAATTGTCTTTTCCAATTTGAATACCTTTTATTTCTTTCTCTTCCCTGATTGTGCTGTCTAGGACTTCCAGTGCCATGTTGAATAGGAGGGGTGAAAGTGGGAACTCTTTTATTGTTCCAGTTCTTAGGCAGAATGCTTTCAACTTTTCCCTATTCAATGTCATATTGACTGTGGGTTTTCACATATGAATTTCATTATTTTGAGGTATATTCCTCCTATGCCTAATCTGTTGAGGGTATATATCATGAAGGGATGTTAAATTATATCAAATGTTTTTTATTCATCTATTGAGATGATAATATGGGCTTTGCTTTTAATTTTATTTAAGTCACAAATCACAATTATTGATTTTCATATGTTGAATCACCCTTCATCTATAGAATAAAATCCATTTTTTTGTATTATGCTTTTGATATGCTGCTGGATTCTGTTTGGTGGTCTTTTGTTGAGGATTTTTGTATCTATCTTCATGAAGGATATTGGTCTGTAGTGTTGTTGTTGTTGTTGCATCCTGGTATGACTTTTGGATCAGGGTGATACTGGAATTGTAGAATGAGTTAGGGAGGATTCCTCCTCCTCTTGTTTTTGGCACAGTTTCGGTAGGATTGGTACCTGGTATTCTTCATGTGTCAAGTTGAATTTGGTCGTGATTCAGTCTGGTCCTGGACTATTTTTTGCTTGGGAGATTCTTTATGACTGATCAATCTCACTAGATGTTATTCATTTTTTAAGGATTTCTATTTCCTCCTAGATCTATCTTGGGAGATTGAATGTTTCCAGGAATTTACCTGTTTCCTCTGGGTTCTAGTTTTTTTTTTTTTTTTTTTGAGACGGAGTCTTGCTCTGCCACCCAGGCTGGAGTGCAGTGGCCGGCTCTCAGCTCACTGCAAGCTCCGCCTCCCGGGTTCACGCCATTCTCCTGTCTCAGCCTCCCAAGTAGCTGGGACTACAGGCGCCCACCATCTCGCCCGGCTAGTTTTTTGTATTTTTAGTAGAGACGGGGTTTCACCGTGTTAGCCAGATGATCTCGATCTCCTGACCTCGTGATCCGCCCGTCTCGGCCTCCCAAAGTGCTGGGATTACAGGCTTGAGCCACCGCGCCCGGCCGGGTTCTAGTTTTTAAGCATAGCGATGTCCCTTGATGATCTTTTGTATTTCTGCAATAGGAGTTGTTATGTTTCATTTTACATTTCTGGTTATGCTTATCTGAATCTTCTCTCTTCTATTCTTGGTTAGTCTATCGATCTTTTTTACCTTTACAAAGAAACAATTTTTCATTTTGTTGACCCTTGGTATTTTTTTCATTCTCGTTTTCATTTAGTCTACCCTGATCTAGCTTTGGGTTTGATTTTCTTGATAAGCATTGTTCTTGATAAATGGCATCAGATTGTTGAGTTGCAACTTTTTAATTTTTTTAGTGTAGGTATTCAACACTATAAACTTCCCTTTCAGTACTACTTTTGATTTATCACAAGAGGTATTCATATACTGTCTCTCTAATTTCATTCATTTCCAAAAAAAATCAAATGTTTGTCTTTCTTTTGTCTTTGACCCAAAGATCATTCAGAAGTTTGTTTAATTTTGATGTATTTTATAGTTTCAAGAGTTCATCATGATATTGAGCTCTAGTTTTATTCCACTGTCATCCAAGAAGATATTTGATATGATTTTTAATTTTTTAAATTTATTGAGACTTGTTTTGTTATGTAACATATGGTCTATATTGGCAAATGTTCCATGTACTGCTGAAAAGAACGTACATTCTGTGATATGGGTAGAGTGTTCTGTAAATGTCTGTTAGCTCCATTTGGTCTAAAGTCCCATATAAGTCCAGTATTTCTTGATTTTCTGTTTCAGTGATCTGTCTGCTGTCAGTAGGGTATTGAAGTTTCCCAAATTATAGTATTGTTGTCTATCTCTTTTTGTAGGTCAGGAGCATTTGTTTTGTGAATCTGAGTGCTCCAGTGTTGGGTGCATATATATTTAGGACTGTTACATCTTTTTCTTGAATTGATTGCTTTACCATTATATAATGAACTGTATTTTCCTAAAGTCTGTCGATCTAAAGTACCTCTTGCAAGGTAGCCAAGAGCCATGAACAATGCCTGCCCCACAGCTCTCCACTAAAATGGCTGTGGTGAAGGACTTATTCCATCAAACCAAAACACACAGCCCAACAGCTCTCCTGCTCTCCCATGCAGGAATGTTGCCACTCCATGTAAGGAATGGAGGGCAACTTTCTCATGCAACACAGTGGCCACACTGCCAGTGGGGACACATTTGCCCCTAGCAGCCCCAGAAAGGCTGTCAGCATTCTTGGGCCAGTTTCCCATGGAAGCAGCCATGGTTGTCTCTGCATCAGTTGGGGGTTAAGGGAGGAGAAGTGTTCCTCTCTATGCCTTGGCTTGAGCACTGAGGCCACTTGGCCACTGGAATGGAACTATATTTCTGCCTTGCAGAGGGAGCACAGCCCCTGGGTCTCTGCTGGAAATGATACCATCACTCAGAGCTCACAAGCAGGGAGCTCCTGGGCACTATAGAGTGCATGATCTGGTTTCCTTTGTCCTAGGAAGTATTCCCTCACTGTGCTGCTGCACTCTCCCTTCCCTTAGGAGAAACAGTTCCCTAGGGCTAGACTACTGAAAATCCTGCATCTATCCACCTGGTGCAATTGCTGCATTCCAAATGAGCACTGAGGAATGTCTGAGAGGGTTCCTGTAATGTGGACACAAAAGGGCTGAGGTTCCCTGGGCAGGAAACACTCCCCCAAGGACTGCGCCTGGAATATAGCACCTGTAGTCACAGCTCGGGTCCTGGGGAGGGAGAGTGACTGGGAACAAGTTAGTATTTTGATATAATGCCCTCAAGAAGTCCCCAAATGATCACCCACATCAGTGTTTGGATCTGTGTGAGCAGAGGAGCTCTCTGGCAGTGTGGATGTTTAAGCCCAGCCTTACTGTCTATTTCTTGAAAGATCCAACTAGTACAAGGACTGAATTGGAAAATATGTGCAAAGATAGGATCTGGAATGGTTCATCTACTTCTCTGCAGGCAAAGAGAATGGCATCTTGAATCATGGGTCAGGCACATAACATAAGATGGTGTGGATCAAAGCACAAATGGTTCTAAAGATTTCAACAGTGATGACTCAGGCACACATTCCTGTTGAGGGGAACACTGTGGTAGGTACAATGATGCTGATATCTGGAAGAAATATGCCTACCAAGAAGGTGGAATGGCTGGTAATTGCTCAGTTTATTGATGCTTACATAAGAAAAATGAAAGACTGAGAGCCGGTAACTGTCAGTTAACAGTAAATGTGAGAAAGAGACCACAGACCTTACAAATTACAAGGATTAGCTGACATGTACTGGCAGAAAGCAGACAAATGTCCCTGGAAGTGTGTTTGGAGAGGGATTGATTAAGCAGATTAGAATATAAGGCTGAATATGCAAGAATTCTTTGACTTGGGGGTGCCTCCTCAGGGTACGGGATTAAACACTCCAATAAGAGCCCCAGAGAATGATGAAAATCCACAGATGGATGGTTCTAGGAAGCCTGGAAAAATGGCCAAATCTCAGTGAAATATAAATGCCCAAGTTTCCACAGAAAGAAGATATAAGAAAGAATAAAGAAGCTGAAGGAAGTTATAATGCTGGAATGAATAGATTACTTAAGCTATAAGACACATGAGAGAATTTCATTTCTTCAGGGTGCCCAGAGGACACCCAATTTACCAAAGCTGTCAGGAATGCACTGGTGGGAGGAGTCTTTAAATCACTAAGAAGTTTGGGGGCAGATCTTTCTTGCAGGCCAGGGATGATGGTAGGAGAAATGGTCACATATCAATAAGCATAGCTCATTATCAATAGTGTGGTTGGATACCTGGAGTAACAGAGCTATGTAGTATCATTTTGCTACTATAGGCCCAGAGACTACAATTACTATAATGATGAACAAAGTCAGAAGGGAAGTCAGTAGGGCTCCATCGCTCCATCTGCAGGGAATTGTAGAGATGGCTAATAGATGATTGTACTCCTAGGAGCAAAATAAACAGGTGTCCAACAAGGGTAATGTTTAGCATGCATACCAGAAAAAAAGCAAAAATGGAAAAGCAGAGGGCTGAGTACAGTCATTCTAAGAAACAGTTATGATTCCTTGCTCAGTTGCCAGTTCTGAGCCAACTTTCAGATCTGAAACCCACTGACTGATGAGGTGATTAGCTTTGTATTATAGAAGGAAGGGCCCTGCAAACCATGACAAGTATATGCTATAATTATTCTTCTATTCCTTCTACAAGGGATCTATGCCATATAGGCCATTGGGGTGGATGACCAAATATTTTAAGGAATTTTATACACGGATCAAAGTTGACATTGATACCCAAAGACCCAAAATGTGAATATAACCTACCTCTTAAAGTAGGAGTTCGTGGGACATAGGTAATAAATGGAATCCTGCCTAAACTCCAGCTAAAAATGTATCCAGTGTGAATCCAGATTTACCCAATATTCATTTCCTGACCATCCCTGAGTTCATAGCTTGAATCCAAATAATTGGCACCTGGAATCAACCCCACACTGAGTTCCTGATTTACGGAATAAGAGCTGTCATAATGCAGAAGGTTAAATGGAAGCCTCTGAAACAACCCCAGTCCCTGATGATGCCCAAGACAGTAAATCAAAATCAATTATTATGTCCTGCAGTGGAGACTAATGACATAGATACTGCTGCCATTAAAGGCTTAAAATATGCAGAGTGGTGATATGGTTTGGCTCTGTGTGCCCACCCAAATCTCATGTCAAATTTTAATTCCCAGTGTTGTAGGAGGGAACTGGTGGGAGGTGATTGAATCATGGGGGTGGAGTTCCCCCTTGATGTTCTCATGATAGAGTCCTCATGAGATCTCGTTGTTGGGAAGTTTGTAGCACTTCCCCCTTCGTGCTCTCTTCCTCCTGCTCCAGCCGTGTAGGACGTGCCTCCTTCCTCTTCACCTTCACCATAATTGTAAGTTTTTTGAGACTCCCTACCCATGCTTTCTGTATATCCTGGAGAACTGTGAAACAATTAAATTCCTTTTCATCATAAATTACCCAGTCTTAGGTAATTCTTTATAGCAGTGCGAGAATGGACGGATACAGAACATTTTTAATTAACTCACGGTTCCATAGGCTGTACAGGAAACCTGGCTGGAGAGGCCTCAGGAAACTTACAGTCATGGCAAAAGTTGAAAAGGAAGGAGGCATGTCCTACATGGCTGGAGCAGGAGGAAGAGAGAGCTACAGGGGAAGTGCTACACACTTTCAAACAACCAGATCTTATGAGAACTCTATCAGAAGAACAGCAAGGGGGAAGTCTGCCCCATAATTCAATCACCTCCCATCAGGCCCTTCCTCCAACACTGGGAATTATAATTAGAAAAGTGGGCGGGTCCTAGAGAATGCTATAGACAACAACAGACTGACCCAAGTGATAGCTCTGGTTATAGCTGCCAATCATGGTGTAATTGCTGACGTACGGCATGGTACATGGTGTAAATTCCCAGGTATATGGCATACAGCCACTGATTTGACAAATATATTCTTCTCCATTTCATTGAACAAAGAATATCAAAGCGAGTTCACATTCACACCAGATGGAAAACAATATTCTGCTATAGTTTTACAGCCTGGCAATGTTATTCTCTGGCCATCTATGCTAATATATGCTGGGAATATCTGAAATACTTGGCCAGCCCACAGAACATCACAACCATACGCTACGTTAACATCATCATGCTGATTGAACAAGATGAGCAAGAGTTGACTATGAATGCCTTGGTAAAACACATGTGGTCCAGAGAATGGGAGGTAAATCATATGAAGATTCGAAGACCAACCACTTCAGTAAAGTTTGTAACAGGTCCAGTGGTCAGGGGCTATTAGTCAAAGTTTTACCAAGAGACAGGATACATAGGGTGCAAATATATAAATATATAAGGAAATTTATTAGGAAAGTTATCTCATGTTATTATGGAGGCTGAGAAGTCCATAGACAGGCCATCTGCAGGCTGGAGACCCTGAAATGGATAATGTACCTCAGTCCAGATGCCAAGGTCTCAGAACCAGGGAAACCGATGATGTAATTCTTAGTCTCAGTCTGAGACCAAAGGTCTGAGAACCTGGGGGTCCATGGGTGTCAATCCTAGCATTTAAAGGCCCCAGAACCTGGAGTTGTCCAAGGACAGGAGAGGAAGAATGTATCCCAGTTCCAGCAGATAGAATCACACATTTGTCTTTTCTCTGCTTTTGCTCTCCGGGCCCCCAGCAGATTGGATGGTGCCTGCTCACACTGAGGGCAGATCTCTGCCTAGTCCACTCAGACACAAATGCTAATCTTCTCTGGAAATGCCCTCTCAGACACACCCCAAAAGAATCCTTCATGAGATTTCTAGGTATTTCTTAATCCAGTCAAATTGACACCTAAAATTAATAATCACTGGGGCATGTCAGGATGTCACTTCCAAAGTATGAGAAAAATTGTTACGTCTTGGTTCCCCCACCGCCAAAGGAGGAAGCACAGCAACTTGTAGGCCACAGTAGGTTCTGAAGGCAACATATTGGACACCTAGAAATACACCAGCCCTCACATCTAGAGACAAGGAATAATGCCTAGTTTTGGTAGAACCTGGAGTAGGAAGAAGTACTGTAGCAGGTCCACACAATGGTGCAATTAGCCCTGCCTCTTCAGTCATAAGCACCAACATAACAAAAAGTTTGGAGTTGTCAGTGGTGTGAAAATTGGCAGTATAATGCTTATGGCAAGCTGTAATGTAAGCCCCTGGGGTTCTGGGGTAGGGCCATGCCATCCACAGCAGAGAGTTCAGCAGATAGTTACTTACCCTTTAATAAACAGCTGTTGATATGTTTCTGGGCCCAGATAGAGATAGAACATATCTGAGATACCAAGTGACCATGCATTTGCATTATGAGCTGAGGTTTCTCAGATAAACAAAATCATAAAGTTAGATGAGTGAGGCAGCTGTTCATCAGAAGCTGGAAACTGAATATCAAGGATAGAGCCCAGGCAGAGATATATGCCATAAATAAGTTGCATAGCTGGTAGCCCAGACCTCTGTGACATCCACCAAAATTGCATAATTTCCACTGTTTCAGTTGACACCTATAGCTGTGTGGAGAATCCTGAATGATCAGCTGAAAATGGATAGAAAACCCCAAGCTTGGTTTACAGATGTCCTAACCCAACATACAGGTGGTTACCAGAAATGGAAATGGGCTCCATTAGAGTCACATTCAGGAGTGGCCAAAAAAGGGAAAATCTTACCAATGTGCAGAGCTTTGAGTAACGTATTTGGCCAGCCACCCGATGTAGAAGGAGAAATAACCTGAAGTAAAAATCTATACAGCTTTCTGGGGAGTGGCCGATATCTTAGCTGTCTAGTTTGGGGCCTAGAAAGAAAATGATTGGAAAATCAGAGACAAGGAGGTCTGAGGTAGAGGCATGTGGTTAGACACGTTGGAATGGACACAAAGTGTGAAGGTTTTTGTAATACACATTAACATTCATCACAAAGTCTACACCATGGAAGAGGAACTGAAAAGCAAGTAAACAAAACCATTCAACCAGTTGAAATTAGTCAGCCCGTGTTGTAGGCCACTGCAAAACTAGCAATGGGCACATGAATGAAATGGCCATACTGGCAGAGATGAAGGCTTCATATGGATCCAATGGTATGGACTTCCACTTACTAAGGCCAATCTATACTGCCTCTGGGTGTTCAACTTGTAAGCAACTGGAACCAACTCTGAGTATCCAATATTACACTATTCCTTGTCGTAGCCAGTCGAGTTTATCTTCACAGGGATCAATCCCTATCCAAGGTATGCATTTCCTTCCTTGCCTACAGTACTTCACTCAGCAGAACTACTTGGGAACTTATGGAATACCTGAATACACGAGCATGGGATTTCTCATGGCATAGCACCTGATGAAGGGGCCCATTATATGGAAAAGTAGGTACAGCATTGACTATGGGATCCACTGGACATATCACATGTTATAAAATCCAGAGACAGACATTCTCAGAGAATGCTAGAATAATCTCAATGCACAACTGAAGCACAACTCAGAGGAAACACTCTGGGAAAATGGGTTGCCATCTTTCAGGAACCACTGTATTTATTAAATCAGAAAACTTATAAGGCATCTTTTCCTCAGTGAGGAGGATGCATGGGTCCAGGAACCTAGTGGTAGAGGCAAGAGTGACCCCACTTACTATCACTCCTGATCACCCATTATGGATTTTGTACTCACAACTCTGTTCTGGACTGTTGGAGGTCTTGGCTCCAAAGAGACTTTCTGATTTCACTTTTCTTGGGAGAACTCAGAATATACTCCCATTGGACTATAAGTTATAACTCCCCTACACCTTCTGTTGTCATTCTGGACTGGTACTCAGAAGCTAGCAGGTGCGTAGAGGAGTCACCATACTGGCAGGGTAATGGCTCCTGATCAGGAGGAGGGGATAAGGTTATCACAACACAACGAGGGCAGGGAGAAATATGTGTGAAGTCTGAGTGATTCACTTTGGTGCCTCCTAACACTTTCTTCCCATTGTAACTGTGAATGAACATGTACAATCATCCTGAATTGAGAAGCACACAATTATCAAGGGTTCATCTTCCTCGGAATAAAAATATTGATCATACCACCAGGTAAGCCAGCAAAGTCTTTCAAAATGATAGCTGTTGAAGCAGGAAATTTAAATGAATAGTGAAAGAGGAAGAGGATGAATACCAGTGATGGCCCTGAGATCCACTGCAGTAACATCTCTTCTGATTTTCCCTCAGGAAGAAAGGCCCACAGAAACTATTATGGAGTTGTTCTCCAAATCTTAATAAAGAAGTTTATCTTTGTTGTATAAGTAGTGGACAGTGGTAGCCAGGAGTATGTGTGTCACAGAACTCCTACAGGGAGTTTAAATGATCTTTAATCCTATCTTGGCATCCACTTGTCAGAATGCACAGACCAACACACACATCATTGAACAATTTGCTTTGTTTCACTGAACAATGTGTCTTGGAGAATAACTTAAGACAATTTGTACAGAGATCACATTCTTTAAACAACCACATATTATTCTTCAATGGATAGATACCTAGAATGTTTTGAAATTTCCACTTTTTACAAACAAGGCTGCAGTGAATATTCTTATACATGCCTCTTTGTGCATGCTTCATTGAGACAAAATGTACATATTTGTGGGATGCATGTGACAATTTGATACATGCAATGTGCAATAATCATACCAGGATAGTTGAAATATTCATCACCTCAAATATTTATCATTTCTTTCTGTTAGGAACATTCCAAATCTTCTAGCAATTTTGAAATATACAGTACATTATTGCTAACTATAGTCACCCCACTGGGCTATTAAATACTAGAAATTATTCTGTTTTTGTAGCTGTATTTTTGTGCCCAAACACAACCTGTCTTCATCCCTTTTTCCCCTACCCTTCCAAACCTCTGGTAGTCATTGTTCTACTTTCTGCCTTCATGAGATCAATTTTTAGCTCCCACATTTGAGTGAGAACACATGATATTTATGTTTCTGTGCATGGCTTTTTTCACTTAACACACTCTCTGACTTCCAGGCTCATCCATGTTGCTACAAATGACAGGATTTCATTTGTTATATGGCTGAATATTATTCCATTGTGTACATATGCTACATTTCCTTTACCCATTCATCCACTGATGGCCACTAAGTTGATTGCTTTAGTGTAGATATCTCTTTAACATAACAATTTCCTTGTGGACGTATCCCAGAAGTGGGATTGCTTGATCATATGTTCTTTTTATTTTGTTGAGGAACCTCCATATTGTTTTTCATAAAGGCTGAACGAATTTTCACTCCTACCAACAGTGTATGAAAGTTCCCTTTCCTCCACATCCTCAACTACATTTGTTATTTCTATCTTTTGTTAATAGTCATTTTAACTGGGTTGAGATTATATTTCATTGTGGGTTTGATGTGTATTTCCCTGATAATTAGTAATGTGGAGCATTTTCAAATGTACCTCATAGCCATCTCTCTTTTTTTGAGACATATCTATTAACATCATTTTCCCCTTTTAAAATCGGATTATTGGCCTTTTACTGTTGAGTTATTTGAGTGCCTCATACATTGGTACCAATCCCTGTTGGATGGCCTGTTTGTGAATATTTCTCCCACTTTTTAGATTTTTCCCTCACTCCACTGTTTGTTCCTTTGCCGTGCAGAAGCTTTTAGCTTGATAAAATCCCGTGTGTGTATTTCTGCTTTGGTTGCCTGTCCTTTCATGGTCTTATGAAAAAAATTTTTTGCCCGGGCCAGTGTGCTGAAGCATTTCCTCAATGATTTCTTCTAGTAGTTTGTTAGTTTCATGTCTTAGATGTAATCCTTTCATCCATATTGATTTGATTTTTGAATATGGTGAGAGACAGAAGTCTAGTTTCATTATTCTGCATATGGATATCCAGTTTTTCTAGCAGTCCTTATTGAAGAGACTATCCTTTCCTCAATGTCTGTTGGCACCTTTGTCAAAAATAAGTTGGCTGCAAATGTGTGGATTCATTTCTGGGTTCTCTATAATGTTCCATTGGTCTATGTTTCTGTTTTTATGCCAGGACTATGCTGTTTAGTTACCATAGTTTTGTGGCAGGTAGTGTGATGCCTCCGGTTTTCTTTTTTTGCTGAGAATTGTTTTTGCCACTTGGGGTCTTTCGTGGTTCCATCCTCATTTTAGGATTGGTTTTTTCTACTTCTGTGAAGAATGTCATTTGTATTTTCATAAGGATTGCATTAAATCTCCATATTGCTTGGGTTGTGTGCCCAAAGTTTAACGATACTCTCTTCCAGTTCATGAACATGGGATATCTTTCTATCTTTTGTGTCTTCTTCAATTTATTTCATCAGTGTTTTGTAGTTTTCATTGTAGAGCTATTTCCTCTCTTTGGTTAAAGTTATTCCTATGTATTATTTTGTTGCTATTATAAATGGGTATGCTTTCTTGACTTCTTTTTCAGATAGTATGTTGTTGATATATTAAAATGCTATTGGTTTTTTAAGTTTGATTTTGTATCCTGCAACTTTACTGAATTTGTTTATCAGTCCATCCATTTTTTGGTTAAGTGTTTAGGCTTTTCTAAATATATTATATTATGTGCAAACAAGGACGATTTGACTTCTTCCTTTTCATTGTAGTTTCCCTTTATTTCTTTCTCTTGCCTAATTGTTCTTGAAAGGAAGGACTTTCAGTCGTATGTGAATAAAAGTGGTGAATGTGGATATCTTTGTCTCGTCCCAGATCTTAGAGGAATGGCTTTCAATATTTCCTGATTCAGTTTGATGTTAGCTGTGGGTTTGTTACATATGGTCTTCATTGTTTTGGTGTATGTTCCTTCTATACCCAGTTTGTTGAGAGGTTTTACCATGAAGGACTGTTGAATTTCATTGAACACTTTTTTTTTAGCATCAATCAAAATGATCATATGGTTTTTGTCTTTCATTCTGTCGTGATGATATGTATGCCGAACCATCTTTGTGTTGCTGGGCTACACCCCACTTTATCATGCTGAATCATCTTTTTAATACATCGTTGAATTCAGTTTGCTAGTACTTTGTTGAGGATTTTTGTATCTATATTTACCAGAGATACTGGCACATAGTTTTGTTTTTCTAGTGTGTCTTCTTCTGGTTTTGTTTTCAGGGTAATATTGGCCTCATACAATGAATTAGTAGTATTTGATCTCCTTGATTTTTTGGAATAGATTGTGGAGGATTGTTATTAGCTTTTTCTTAAATGTCTGGTAAAATTCAAAGGTGAAGCCATCAGGTCATAGGCTTTTCTCTGATGGGAGATGTTTTACTACAGCTTCTGTATCATTACTTATTATTAGTCTATTCAGGCTTTCAATTTCCTCCTGGTTCAATCTTGGGATTGAATTGTTTTGTTTGTTTCCAGGAATTTATCCATCTTTTTCTATGTTTTCCAAATTGTTGGCATATAGTTGTTCATAATATTCTCAAATGACCTTTTGAATTTCTGTGGCATCGGCTTATGTCTCCTTTTCATCGCTGATTTTATTTGGGTAATCTCTGTTTTTTTCTTAGTATGTCTGGCTAAAGCTTTTTCAGTTTTGCTTGTCTTTTCAAAACACAATTGTTTGTTTCATTGATCTTTTGTATCGTATTTTTGGTGTCAAATATTTTCTTTGGCTCTGATCTTCATTATTTATTTTTCTACTAATGTGTGGTTTGGCTCTGTTGTTCTTCTTTTTTCTTTCTTCTTTTCTGCCTTCAAGAGGGGAGAAATCATTTTCTCTGGTAGTATGTTTTAATTTTTGCTTTCTATTTTTTGTGTATCTGTTGTGGGATTTTAATTTGTGGTTACCATAAGATTTGCAAATAACATCTTATAATCCATACTTTTAAACTGATGAGTATTCTCTCTGATTACAAAACAGAACAAAACAGATAAAACTAAAAAACCTACACTGTAACTCCATCTCCCAGGCTTACCTTCTGACTTTTTGTTTTCTCTATTTATATTTATTTATACCTCCTATCTCTTAAAAAGTTGAAATGGTAATTATTTTTGCTAGGTTTGCCTTTTAATCTTTCTACTCAAAATACAAGTCGTATACACATTGCAATTACAGTGTTAGAGTTTTCTGTATTTGTCTGTGTACTTACTATTAGCAGTATGTTTTATACCTTCAGATGATTTCTTGTTCATTAACGTCCTTATCTTGCAGACTTAAGAAATCCCTTCAGCATTTCTTGTAGTACAGACCTGGTGTTGACACAATCTCCCAGCTTTTGTTTGTCTGAAAAAGTCATTTCTCCTTCATATTTGAAGGATATTTTGCTGGATATAATATTCTAGGGTGGAAGGTTTTTTCTTCAGCACTTTGAATATGTCATCCTGCTCTCTCCTGGCCTGTAATGTTTTAGCTCAGAATTCTGCTGCCAGACATATTGGAGCTCCTTTATAGGTTATTTGTTTCTTTTCTCTTACTGCTTTTAGGATCTTTCTTTATCTTTGACTTTTGAAAGTTTGATTATTAAATACCTTGAGCTAGTCTTATTTTGGTTGGATCTGCTTGGTATGCTATGATTTTATCATACCTGGATACTTATATCTTGCTCTAGATTTGAAAAGTTCTCTGTTACTATTTCTTTGAATAAGCTTTTTACCCTAATTTTCTTCTTTATCTCCTCTTTATTGCCAATGACTCTTAGATTGGCTATTTTGTGGCTATTCCAGACCTTGTAGACATGCTTTTTTGTATATTTTTGTATATTATTTTGTATATTTTCCTCCTCCGAGTGACCTCTCTTCTCATTCACTCTTTCCTTTGCTTGACCAATTCTGTTGTTGAGAGATTCTAATGCATATTTCAGTTTGTCAGTTGAATTTTTCAGCTCTGTTATTTCTGCTTGATTGTCTTATTTCAATCTCTTTGTTAATTTTCTTTGATAGAATTCTGAAATCACTCTATCATTCTCTGTGTGGTCTTTACATTTTATTGAACTTTCTAAAGACAGCTATTTTGAATTCTCTGCCTGAATGTTCACATATCTCCATCACTCTGGGATGGATCACCAAAGCCTTATTTAATTAGTCTGGTGAGGTCATGTTTTCCTGAATGTTCTTGATGCTCTTGGACATTTGTTTATGTCTGGGCATTATAGAGTTAGGTATTCATTCCATTCTGAGCAGTCTGGGCTTATTTGTACCCATTTTTCTTGAGAAGGCATTCCAGGTATTCAAAGAGAATTGAATGTGGTAATCTAAGCCTGTAGTCATTGCAGCCATATTACCACTAGGGGGCTCCCCAAGCCCAGTATCCCTGTGACTCTTGCAGACTCCTAGAAGCATCCTCTTGGTGGGCCTGGGTAAGATCAGGGAGAATTCCCTGGGCTATCAAACAAAGTCTCTCCCTCTCTTCCCTCTCTTTCTGTCACCAGGAGTCTCTCTCCATGCTGGGTTCCCAGGAGTAGGGGGAAGAGTGATGAAAGCACTCCTGTGACCACCGCTGCTGGCACTGCACTGAGTCACACCTGAAGCCAGTAAAGTACTGGGTCTCACTCAAGGCCTGTGGCAACTACTACCCGGCTACCACTGATGTTTATTCAAGTCCCAAGGGCTCTTTAGTCAGCAGGTTGTGAATCCTACCAGGACTGGGTCTGTCCCAACAGGGCAGCAGGTTCCCTTCTGGTCCAGAGTAGGTCTAGAAATGCTATTAATATATATGATCCTATGGTCTGCACTCAGGGGCTTCAGAAATCTTTTTAATTTCTTCAGGAATATTACAGTGGCTGAACTGGCACTGCAGTTGCAACACAACATCCTCGGGACACTTCCCTCTGCTTTCCCAAAGCAGAAGGAAGCTCTTCTCAAGCTGCACTGCCTGGAGTTTGGGGAGGGCAGACAGGTACTCCCATGGCCACCACAACTGGTGTCTCACTGGTTGATTCGCAACCCAAGTCCACTGCCTCTGAGCCCAGTGCAGCAACAGGGCTTGCTCAAGGACTATGTCCTTTTGGCCTGACTGCCTCTCCAATTTATTCTGAGACCCAGGTCGCTTTAGTCAGCTAGTGGTGGAGCCAGCCAGAATTTGAGTTCCTTCCACGGGGCTAAGAATTAGCCTCTGGCTGTGGTTGGTCTAATTGCTTTTTCTGTGGGTACCAGCAAAATTCTGCCATTTTGTGTTCCACCGTGACAGAGCAGAACTGAATTCCAAAGCATAGTTCCACAATCACTTCACTTCACTCTCTTTCTTCAAGTATAGATTATCTCTCTGCATGATGCTGCAGGGGCTTGGAGGATGGGTGGTGTATCCAATGCAAAACTATGTTTCCTACTTCTTAAAACCACATTCCTTGATATTAGATTGGTACAAAAGTCATTGCAGTTTTTACCATTAAAAGCAATGGCAAAAACCGTGATAACTTTTGCACCAACCAATATTATGTTAAACCAGGTGCTGTAATCACTAACCTGATTTTTTTTTTTGTTCTTGTGATGGTGTTGTCTTGCATGAACAGTTGTGTAATTGGTGTTCCTGTGGCGGGGAACAATCACTATACAGTTCTATTTGGCCATCTTACTCTCATCCTTCTCTCTTAGTCTAGCTAGAGGTTTGTCAATTTTGTTTATCTTTTCAAAAGACTAACCTTTTGTTTTATTGATCTTCTGGCGTTTTCTTTTAGTCTAAATTTTATTTATGTTTTGCTCTGATCTTTATTATTCTTTTCCTTCTATTAATTTGGGGTTTGGTTGGTTCTTGCTTTTCTAGTTCTTTAAAGTCCATCATTCATTTTTTAATTTGAAGTCTTTCTACCTTTGTGATGAAAGCATTTATTGCAATAAACTTTCCTATTAGTGTTGCTTCTGATGCTTACCATAGTTTTTGATATATTATGCTTCCAATTTTATTTGTTTCAAGAAATTTTTAAAATTTTCTTTTTCATTTCTTCATCGACCTTTTGTTTGTTCCAGAGCATGTAATTTAATTTCCATGTATTTGTACATTTTTAAAATTCCTCCTGTTTTTTATTTCCATTTTCACAGTGTTTTGGTCAGAAAAGGTGCTTCATAGGATTTTAATGTTATTGCACTTACTGAAACTTGTTTTTGGAGTATAATACAGTCTTTCTTTGAGAATGTTTCATGTGCTAATGAGAAGAATGTGAATTCTGTAACAGTTGGATGAAATGTTCTGTAAAAGACAGTTAGATACATTTGGTCTAGAGTGCAGTTTAACTCTGATGTTTCCTTGTCAATTTTCTGTCTGGATGATCTGTCCAACACTGAACGTCGGGTGTTGAAGTCCCCAACTACTATTGGATTTCAATCTCTCTCTTCCTTTAGATCTATTAATATTTACTTTATATATTTGAGTAATCTGGCATTGAATGCATATATATTTATATTGTTACATCTTCTTGCTGAACTGATCACTTCATCCTTATATAATAAACTTCTTTGTCACTTTTTACTGTTTTTTACTTGATGCGTATTTTATCGGAGAGCAGCGTAGTTACTGCTGCTCTTTTTGGGTTTCTATTTTAATGTAATATCTTTTTTCTGTCTCTACACTTCCAGTCTATGCATGTCTTTATAGGTGAAGTAACATCAAGCATATATTAGGTGCTGGTTTTTATCTATTCAGTCACTCTATGTCTTTTAATTGGAGAATTCAGTCCATTTACATTCAATGTAATTATTGATAAGAAAGGACCTCCTACTGCCATTTTATTACTTGTTTTCTGGTTGTTTTTTTTAACTCCTCTCATCCTTTCTTCTTTTTTAATGTCTTCCTTTATGGTTAGGTGTTTTTCACTAGTGGCATGTTTTAATTCCTTTCTTTTCATTTTTAAGTGTATCTATTATAGATTTCTGCTTGTGGTTACCATAAGGCTTACAAAAAAAAAAAAAAAAAACTCTGTAATAAGCTATTTCGAACTGATGATAACTTTTATCACAAGGAAAATAAGCAAACAAACAAAGCAACAACTAAACAATTTTATACTTTAACTCCATCCACCCACAATTATGCTGTTGCCTCAATTATCATCTTTTTACATTATATACCTCTTAATAAATTATAGTAGTTAACATCAGTTTTGATAAATTTGTGTTTTTAGTCTTTACAGTAAAAGTAAGAGCCATTTACATATCACAATTACAGCATTAAAGTATTCTGAATTTGCCTGTGTACTTACTTTTATCATTGAGTTTTATAGTTTCAGATGATTTTTTCTTGCAAATTAGCATCTCTTTCTGGCTAATTGAAAACTCCCTTTAGTATTTCTTGTAATACAGGTCTGGTGGTGATGAATTTCATCAATTCTTCTTTTCCTGAACAGTCTTTATCTTTCCTTCATGTTTGAAGGATAGCTTTTCTGGGCACAATATTTTTGGTTGTTGGATTTTTTTTTCCTTTGGTACGTTGAATATGCCATCCCTCTCCCTCTTGGCCTAAAGGACTTCTGTCCATTGTCAGAGAAATCAGAGCTCCTTCATATGTTATTTACTTCTTTTCTCTTGCTGCTTTTAGGATCCTCGCTTTGTCCTTGACCTTTGAGACTTTGCTTATCATATGCCTTGGTATAGGCTTCCTTTGGCTGAATCTGTTTGGTGATACTTGACCTTCCTGTACCTGGATATTTATATGCTTCTCTATGTTTGAAAAGTTTTCTATTATTGTCTCTTTGAATAAACTTTCTACCCCTTGCTCTTTCTCAACTCCCCCTTAAAGGCCTATGACTCTCAGATTTTCTTTTTTGAGGCTATTCTGAACTCATATGCATTCTTCACTTTTGACATTTTTTTCTTTCCTATAAATGTGTGTTTTCCACACATCCTGTCTTCATGCTCACTAATTTGTTCTTCAGCTTGATCACTTCTGCTGTTGAGACCCTCCATGTGTTTTTCATTTTGGCTATTGTATTTCTGTTCCAGAATTTGTGTCTTTTAATTATTTAAATATCTTTGTTAAATGTCTCTGATAGATTCATTTATTGCTTTTCTGTGCTTTGAGTTCACTGAGTTTCCCAAACTACTGCATTGAATTCATGAGCTGAGAGTTCACACAGCATTATCTCATTAGGGTCATTAGCTGGCTCCTTGTCTTGACCATTTGAGGAGGTCATGGTTCCCTGTTTGCCCATGTTTCTGATGGACGCATGCCTATGTCTTTGCGTTGAAGGAATAGTTGTTTATTCCCGTCTTCAGTGTCTGGCTTGGTTTGCTTTTGCTAGGGTATGTTTGTCTAGAGGTTTTGAGTCAATTGACTATTAAGTTCCCTTAGCATGAGATTGCTGCCTCCTTTTTGGCACTAGATGTCTCCCTAAGCCCGGGGTTGCTGAGGCTGTTGGAAAATTTGGAGCACTGCCTGTCCTGGACAGGACTTCACGAAGAACATACCCTGGTTTTGTGAGAAGGCTGGCTACAAGTCTATGGCCCAAAGGATCTCTGTAGTGTGCCACCTACTGTGTGGTGCTGCTAAATAGCCTCTCTGATTTGATGTCTCTTTTGGTTGCAATAAAGAAGAGGCACTAAGTTTCATGTGCAGGGTGGTGCTAGCCACATCTTTATCCTTTCTCTAGCTGTCCTCAGGAGTTTTCACCCTACAGGCACCTGTGATTCTTCTCATGGGGTGAGGCAGGAATGGTTTTCTTGTGAAGCAACCCAAGTTTGTGGGCAAGCTGACTATCCACCTTAATGTCACTTTTCCGGTGTAGAAACCACGAGTTCAAGGGATTTTTTTGCACAGTGCTTCAGGGAGGACTATTGCAGTTAGAGAGCTCCATTTTTTTTAACCTTCTGCTCATGATCTCTTGGGCCCAGGAATCATCACAACCTTGATTATGAGTTTTAAGATATTCCTGGTGTTAGTCTTGCACATTTACTTATAATTACAATTAATGTTTTTGCGTATACTATGTGCTTATCTCTAGACATTTTACTATTACTTTCATTGAATTCATGAGTTTGCATAAAATCCTTACATATTCCATATGTTTATCTTTGTCTCTTATCTACATTTCAAACATTTTCTTCCAATTTTTCTCCATTATTATCTTTACTTGTAAGACATTTAAAATCTTATGCTGTCAAACTTATCAATCTTTTTAATAATTACTTTTGTTTTCAAGAAATCCTTCTCTATCATTAGTTAATAAAATTGGCATTGTATTTATTTTCTAAAATGTTTATAGCTTTGATTTCTCATTTAGGTATTTATCTATCTCATTTTTTTGTAAGTGAATGCTCTCAGAAATAATAGTTATGGACTCCTCCATAACTCTTTCCCAAGTGGATAACCTATTTTCCCAACACCATTAAAAGAAAATATTCCACCTTTTCCCCACTGGCTTACAATGGCTTGTTTCTTGAATACAAATTCCCATATGTGATGTGTCTGCTTCCAGAGTCTCTCTTCATTTCCATTCGTCAGTCATGAATCAGTATACCATTACCATTCTTTTAAAAATTCACTAGATACCTTGTGTCAAACTACCCACATTGTTTAACATTTCTTCAAATTACCATGTCGTCTTGTCTATATTTAGGACAGATAAATTTTAAAGCATCTTGTTAGGTTTCTTTTTAAAACCTATTTTCTTAAATTGTTGGGATATTATTTGGGATGGTCTTGAATTATGAATTCATTTGACATACCCATCTATCACATCAAGAAACATGGTGTATCTCTCACTTAATGTACTTCTTTTTTTTTTTTTTTTTTTTTTTTTTTTAGACAGAATCTTGCTCTGTCACCCAGGCTGGAGTGCAGTGGCGTGATCTCGGTTCACTGCAACCTCTGCCTCCCAGGTTAAAGCGATTCTCCTGCATCAGGCCTCCCGAGTAGTAGTTCGGATTACAGGCGTGCACCACCACAACTGTCTAATTTTTGTATTTTTAGTAGAGACAGGGTTTTTGCCATGTTGGCCAGGCTGGTCTTGAACTCCTGGCCTCAAGAGATCCACTTGCCTTGGCCTCCCAAAGTGCTGGGATTACAGATGTGAGCCACCACGCCCAGCCCGTACCTCTTCTTTATAGCCTTCAGTAATGTTTTATGGTTTTTCCTGTAGTTCTTGCATGTATATGCCTATATGAAGATAATTTATGAAATTGGGGCTATTGGCAGTGTATGGGACAACACTTGATATTTGTGGAATGATACAGACTTTTCTGTATCATTCCACAGAATTGTTCAATTACTTAAACAGAACTTATTATTTCTGAAATTTTAATGGTTGATTCCTTCAGATTACCTAAATAGGAAAAAAAGCCAAACGTTTATTTCTAGTCTCATTAACTGACAAGATCTTTGTTGTACTAGTGAATGTTAGTGGCAACTGTAGTTACAATGGTTTCAAATTTTAAGTATAGTGATTCCTATAGCTTTTTGATACATATAGCACTCCTATTTTAGTTTTTGTATACCAGTTATAAAGGTTCAATGTGTCAATACTTGCTGCACAACTAGTAAGGATGTTATGTCTGCTATTTGTGTTTTCTTACCTCCTATTGGGTATAGGGTCTCAGTTGATGTGGACACCTGGAGATCTGCAGTGTCATGGCAGCTGCACTGTTAGAGAGGGTTAAAGAGTGTAAAAACTGCCTTAGGTCTAGAAATTGTACAAGGATTTGTGCTTTTTTATGTGAGCAACTTCCTTCAGACACCCTAATCATTTATACTTTTTTTTTTTTGCTAGTACAAGCAAAGTAGTATTCTTATCATCTGTCTCTCTATTTTTGCATAGGAGTACCGTGTTCTATTAATCATCTCCATGACTCTCAACACCTCCAACCTCCTTGGCTGCCTTTGTTACTTGTGTATCATTATGACAATGTGACCCTTGGTTTCTGGTGGTTAAGAGCTGCCACATCACCATTGTTTCAGGGTCTTATATTCCCAAGTCCTGTAACAAGTGAAGATCTTCAGCAGCACCTCCTATACTCAGTTCCTACAGTTAGTACAGAAGAGGAGAGTCACTATTGAACTTCTTAGAGATTCTAGTATCCCTTTAGCAGTGCATTCTTTATGGCTTCAGTAAATGGTGTATCCTCTGGTCTTTTGCATGGAATGTACTCATCTAGAGGGGCTTCTCTTCACACATAGTTTATCAACTGCAGCATGTACATAGCCTGAGTCCTTTAATCCCTTCCAACACCATATACCACAACAATTCTTGCATTTCAATCTCACTTAGCATAGGCTATTACATTGTCAATGCTCCTATGAGCCATCTTGCACTGTTCTCCCTCCAGCTTACTATGCTGTAATCACACTAGAAGCATTGCTATTTGTTTTGACTCCAATAGTCCCAGCTCCTTCCTCACTCAGAGCCTTCCAAGAGTTATTCTCTCAGTCTGAGGGACACCTCCCAAATTCTCCCACTGTTCCTTGCCTGGCTAATTCATATTCATCCTTCCAATTTCAAATTAATCACCGCTGACTCAAATGAGATCCCCCCCTACCCCCGATCTGATCTCCCCTACAGTAGGTCAAGACCTTGTGATATTCTCCCATAGCTTTCTGTACTTTCATTGTGTATGTGAATCCCAATTTCACTTACTGAGACTAGTTTAATGCCTGCTTTGCCAGCTAAACTGAAAGCTCCATGAGGGTAGAGATCCTGTCTGCTTGTTTACTTCTGTGTCTTTGAGTTTTCTCTTCCTAAAATATATTTTCCTGCATTCTTGACATAAAAGTCTCTTTAGTGTTTTTAGACTTCTAATCCTCGTTCTTGCCCTCATGTAATTCGCTCTGGGCTTTCTTCCATTCTGTGCTATAGTTGCCTAAAGAAAACAATAATTATTATTAACAACACAATGAAAATTATCACCAACAGTGATGTAACATCCAAACTAAAAATTCCATTCCCTCCACAGAACAATGACCAACAAGATAGTTGCAAAACTCCCAATGGTCCACTGTCACCTTGCTCTGACTCTATTCCAGTGAATACTCAATCAAATCTTCTGTATGTCAGCCTATTTTCCAATTTAAGCAAAAACAGGAAACACCAGAAATTACCCAGAGCCATTCTGTTAATATTCTTCAAAAAGTACTGTTGCAACTTATATGCAAATACCCAAACGGAGAAAACATCATTTGCCCAACTGCCTAATTTTACATTCTGTGATGCCCATACCCACAAAGTGCATGAATTTTACTATGATATAATATCAAACAACAAAACCAACATATTAACAAGAGCAAGTAAGTATATCTCTTACAAGGGAATAAATCTTGTTAAAATTATTTCCATATAATACTATATTTTCACCATTTTTTCTTATTTAAACTTTCCATTGGTTTGAAACATGTTAACTCCAAAATACAAACACTCAGTTGCTCTGTAAAAAGTCACACCTAATTGCAGTTTCATTCTCACTTAAATTGAGCAGCTTCCTTACTGTGGCATTTTGGTAGCTCTGCCCAGCTGCTCAGTTTTTCTCTCTCCTGAAGGATCCTCTCTTGGAAACTGAGAAATTCCCAGGAGAAATGAGATTCTAGTGCTTGAAAATACCAGGAGATAAGGCACCTCTGCTGGTCTGCAGCCATCCTGAATCCAGCAATGTTCCATCTTCCACCCTCCCACTCTTTCCCCTAAGATGGCACAACTAGTGGTGAGTGATGAATCATTCCAACTCTCATCCTGAAATGTTGCAGGGGTCAGGAGAGCTTTTTCTGTTTGTGGGCAATAATAGAAAGGGTTACTTAATAAAGCATGGAACCTAAAACAGTATGTCAAGTTCCATCATATGTCAATTATCTCGCAAACTGAAAGTGGCCATTTCTGCAAAATACACACTCAGAAACACACACTTAAAATAGTATGTCCAACATTTAGCCACTTACCTCTATCTTAATGAAGACCCAATTTCTAAGAGCATTTTGTATTAAAACAGTTGTGATGTTTGTCTATCATGCCAACAGACCTACGACAATCATGAAAAACCATGGACACACTTCTGTGGTTTTGAGTTATTTAAAATCCCATCAAGGAGCAGACAAAAAAACGGATGACAAAGCCATATTTCGCAGCAATTTATCACTATATATTCACACCATTCATTCATCTCTCCCCAGTGTGGACACAGCTACACATTTAAATCTCTTGTAATTTACTCAATGGGGCTCACCCATCCAGTCAACACTATACTTTTGTTTTTTTCTTTGCCTAAGAAAAAGCCAACCTTTGCTGAGCTTTCAGGTTAACAGGTAAAATCACAAAGCATATTCTATGATACATTATAGTCATCTGCTGTGGTCCTGCTTCCCACATCAGCCAGAGATGCTCTGGAGTAAAGAGACCATGATTACACCCTCTTGTATCCTCAGCACCTAGGACAGGTTCTGAACTAATGTACCTATTTCCTCTACCTGTCTTTAAGGCAGGGGTTATTCAAGCGTGGTCCCCTGGCCAGTAGCACTGGCATTCTGAAGAACATTCAAGTGTGAAAACCAGCACTTTCAGGAACAGACACCAAATCCCAAGATAATGAAAAATACATTTAATAAAGACTCTGATTTACCTATGTGTTAGTGATATTGCTGTAGCTTGTGCATTGCAGGAATATTCTGTATCAATTAAGGTAAGCATAATCATAAGGGGGCTACCAAATACTCTGAACAAATGGAGCATATACTATATTTATGGATTGCAAGTGTCATTATTGATAAAATATAAATTCTCCTGATATTAATCTACAATTGTAACACAATGTCATCCAAAATCGACACATTTTTGTGGAATTTGACAACAGCTTCTAAAAGTGATAAAGAAATTCAACGCATAAAGTGTAGGCAAAGCAATGTTTAAGAAGATGAACAAAGCTAGAGAACACACACTACCAGATGTCATAAACTTTTCAGGGATATCATGATTGAGAGTGCATGGTATTGGTATAAAGAGGCACACAGCCTCATTATCCCCAGGGCAACAGAAATTGAAGTAACCACTGACACCACCAGAATGCTGCACATAACACGTTTGGGGAGAATGGGAGGCAACCTGAAGAATCATACATTGCTGGTGGGAGAGAAAGTTTGTAAAAGTACTTCGGAAAATTATTGTGCAGGATCTACCAGAACTGAGTATATATATGAACCGTGACTGAGCTTTTCCAGTCTAGAAGGAGGAGATGGGGTAGTGGAGAAGAGTCTGTCTGATTCCAGCCCAGAATAACAAAAATTGCACGGTAGAAGATGGGGATTTCAAATTGTCCCAGTGAGAGAGGACTAACCTCAAACACTTAAAACACATCCTTGCCATCCAGTTTTTGGAAGGATCAGTACACAGTGTCACAGGAAGAAACTGCTATGAAAGGCTGTAGTCTGACAACCAGCTCAAGAAGGGAAAAACCCTTGCCAAGAGAAAGGGCCTCATGGGATTGTACATAAAAACTGCCGTTATCCTATTTCATGGATCACCTAAAAAGCAGCCCCTTGGCCCAACACAGACCACCCTTCAGTCCATCACAGCATTAGAAAGCCCCTCCTAGAACAAAGTCCTCACCTCAGCCGCTCACATTTCCCAGCCCTCACTGCCCAGAAACACGTGTTCACTCTCCTCTGAGTGCTGACTAAGAGTCAAGTGGAAGATATCACACAAAATCTCCTCCATGAAATACCACTCCAAGCCTAGCATCCTGGAGAGGTGGAAATCACTGCCTTAGTTCTCATCATAGACTCCAGAGACTCGAGATGAGGTGATTTAGAGTGCAGGGGGCTTGTGAATGCTCCTGAGCACTGAGCTTGTCGTCTGCATGACATCATAGCCTGTATATCCTCATTTATGAGAACTGCAGAAAACAGATGGGCTATCTAGTCCTGTCTCATGCACAGGTTTCTTTCTCATTGCTGCCACCTCGTGAACTACTTCACCTGCTACTGCCCACTGGCCCTTATCCAGCCTAGATGGGAAGAACTGTTGTGCATGTGTTTCAGCTGCTTAGGAAGGGGCCTGAGTCGTCTTTGTACCTGAGGTCCTTGTGCAGTGCCTGGTGCACAGCATAAGTGATTGGGGAGTGACTGGAGGATCCAGCATGCACCCATCATTTACAGGGTCATCACAGTGGGAATAGAGAGAGTGCTGTGAACTGCAGTTATGCATCGTTATTATCTGGTCATTTAAGCAGGAGCACTAATTGTTTCCACTTCAGCTTGCATGCTGAACAACTGAGCTGTTTAACTTTAGAGGGTCCTATCACCAGACCTCATGCTGAATTGTGAAAAAACTGCTAAGGTCCCTCTGCCTGTCTCCCTCTGGGTTCAATCCAAAGTACACAACACTAAAAACAACTGGATTGTACATGATATCAGGGAGGCAAAAACATGGAAGTAAGAGGCACCAACCCCCTACTCATGCGGATAGTCTGACTGATAAAGGAATAAATCCACCTACCAGGAGGACCCTAACCTGAGAATGGTTATGAAGCTAGGAAAGCAAATGTATTGAGACAGAGAACCCCTTGTGCTGTAAGATGCTGAGAAGTTTCCAGGTAAGGGCAGTAACAAAGATCTCTTTCCTAGAGAACAGTCTGGAGCTGGGCCTGGAAGGAAGGCAGAGACATGGCTTCGGGAAGAGTGGAAAGCCAGGGCCTATGAACATTCCCGAGTGGAATGAGGAAATGCAGGGAATGGCAGGCGGTCTGCAACCTGCCTGTTGAGAGCAGGAGAGATGATGGACTAGTGCAGAGTGTATACCTGTGTGTCTACAGGAAGCAACGGTTAAGGATAGATACATTGACAAAACAAGAAAAATGATTGTGAGATATAATTGGGTTTGGGGGGAAAAGTACAAGTCGTTGACAGTGCTTGAAAACCGAGCACAAAATTGCAGTCTGTGCAGACAGATGCCTGTGTAGAAACACGATGGGGAGGCCTGCATCTGAGGAAGGCTCTCCTGACAGAGGGCTTTGCAAAGAGTTTATAAGGAAGCCCTAGGATTGTTGGGGTGAGTGTCCAAGCTCACTAGGCTGAGAAGGAAGAAGAGGTGTTGAGTGGGCCAGAGCCTAGGCTCACAGCCCCCTGCTCAATTACAGCTCCTCTGCCATCCTAGTCTTCATGGACTGGGGATTATGCAGAGTAAAATGATTGCTACCATTTTTTAAAGAAATTATTCAGGTGGATAAAAGAATTCTGCCAACAAAATATCTAGAAACAACAGCTCAATGTTTTTATGTGGATACTGGACTTGAAGGAACATGGACCAAGTTCAGCCATGGGCTGTCTAGTGCAGATGGCGTGAGAACTTTTAAGGTACTTAAAGAGTGATGGCAGAGAGTGGCAGAGTATTTTAGGGAATGGAAATGGGTACTCTCAGCCTTGGACAAAAGGGGCCAGGTGGGGGTCCAGGAAGGAGGACTTGTCTTCAGACAAGCAATGGATAGAGCAGACACAATAGGATATGTAGACCATGAAACTTCAGTGTGCATGGTGGGATAGGGTTGAGGCAAAACAGGGGATTAAAAAGTGCTGTTTGGGTACAAGTAGGGTCCAGGATTGGGATGTTGGGTGCCCCACAGTTATAGAAGGGTGAGTATTAAATGAGTAGAGGTATGACTCTCTAATGAGCTGATTTGGTGTTTGGGCAACCTAACTACCTTACTTGTAGCAACTTGAATACTAATGTGGGAAGAGCATAAGACAATAGTTTGTCTCTGAGCATATCAGGGTGGCTGTTACTGGGGCTGTGATGATCTTGTGCCAGTTCCAGGGTTTATAGTGAAGATGGCGAATCCAGTGGCATTCTGAATTTAATGTTAAATTCTGACATTATGAAATAGACAGTAAACATATAAAAACACTAATCATTAATCATTAGCAATATGAAAAGACTCATCAATTCATCATATGAAAAGATACTAATCATTGATTCGGTAATCATTAGGGAACTGTGAAATAAAACCACAGTGTAAAACAATTACACAAACATTGACATTCACAATGTGAAACCACATTACACAGTTTTCACAATGTGAAACCATTACAAAAACACCAGAATGGCTAAAATGACATCAAAGAGAAACACCTTGCGTTGTAGAAAATGTAGAGCAGTCAGGACTTTCCCATATGGCTAGTAAAAGTAGAAGTTGGTACAACCACGTGAGAAACCCTTTCCCCTGTAGCTATTAAAAGCTGAGCAAATGCATATCCTCAGCAATTCAACTCCTAGGTATATACTCAACAGTAATGAGGGTGTATGTTCAGGAAAGGACATGTAAAGGGGTATTCATAGCAGCATTATTCATAATGGTCATAAACTGGCAATAACTCAAGTGTCCATCAACAGTGGAGTGGATAAATAAACCACCTCACAGTGACATTGAGCAACTTGTGTTGCTCTCCTTTTCAACAAGTTGCCTGCTTAAGACTCTTCTATATTTTGTCAGCTTTCCACGATTAAATTTGTATTGCTTTAAAACAATGCTGAAAGAAAAACTAAAGGAAAAAACCGTATAGACCCCATATTTATTATTTCTACTGAAGTGAAGTGTCTGGGGCTCCAGACAAGGCCCTTTGAACATTTGATCTTTCCAAGTCACGCTGCTCAGTCAATCCAATGGCCTTGTGTCAAAGCACCCGACCTTCAGAGCTCCCCTCACAGGGTTCAGGTAATCCCTTGTGCCTCTCCCATCATTCACAGATGTTTCAAGTTCATTCACTAGACAAGATGTGGGTTAGAAGTCTCTAATTAGACATTCCTCTTTCTGAAGACACCCTCCTCTCCCACCAGCCTTCCTAGAGAACTGTTCCTGTTCTTCATCCACGTAGGAACCTCCATCTGTCCTGTTGTCCTTCACATGAGTGAATGGCTCAAGCAGGTTGGGCCCTAAGTGTTCAGAATGACTTGCTGTAAGGATTCTGGGAGTCTGAGATTACCTTGAGGTTAACCTTGGGCTACCTGGGGCACTCCTGTGTTCTCTGTTCCTCCCACTAGGTCAGGCTTACAGCTGACCTCGGAGACATTAATCCCTCACAACACACACACACTGCTTAACGCTATTCACTGTCTTGTGATATCTTAGGCCATCTGTGGAAGTGAGGAAGCTCTGTCCTTCTGAGGAAGTGGTAGGAGAGCTACCTCAGCATCCTTGAGTAGGTTCAGGAGACTGGCTGATCCTGAGCTTGTAAAAGTGCCAGGTGAAGCTGGCTAACATGGTGAAACCCCATCTCTACTAAAAAATACAAAAAAACTAGCCGGGCGAGGTGGCGGGCACCTGCAGTCCCAGCTACTTGGGAGGCTGAGGCAGGAGAATGGCATAAACCCAGGAGGCGGAGCTTGCAGTGAGCTGAGATCCAGCCACTGCACTCCAGCCTGGGCGACAGAGCGAGACTCCATCTCAAAAAAAAAAAAAAAAAAATTGCTAGGTGATACCAACATGATAGGAGTGCAGTCCTCAAGGTACTTGCTGACTTTATCCCTCCTGCTCATCCCTTCTCCACCTTCTGCCCATATCCCACTGCCCAAGTTTTTTGGTAAATCTTGCTTTTGGGAGCGGGCAATGTGTGGCATGGGTCAAGACCCACTCTATGAGGACTATGAACTGAGAGAAAGCAGAAACAAACTTTCCTTGCTGATGTCAGCTGTTCTCTGAAAATGGATGAAGGGTGTGAATTTGAACAAATTCCAGGGAGGAGAGAGTGAGGACAACTGTCCCCTAGAAGATTATCCTCCAGTATTTGGAAATCTTCCTTCACCTGGGAACTGAACGGGGCTATCTATTCTTTTTTTTTCTTTTCCTATTTTTTTTTTTTGAAACAGGGTTTCTCTCTGTCCCCCAGGCTGGGGTGCAGTGGCATGATCATGGCTCACTGCAGCCTCAACCTCTCAGGCTCAAGCAATCCTCCCACCTCTCAGAAGTTTTTAGAGAAGCAAAACCTCTTCTCTACAAAAAAACACAAAATCCTTGCACTGAAGGCAGTTCTCCATTCTTTGCCCCACATCCACAATATGTCCACCACTTTTGCACAACATATCAAGTGGCTGTTGAACTGCTTTTATTCCTTCCAGTTGCCTGCAGCAGTTTCTAAAATTGCTTTCATTCTCAAAGAACTACAAATAGAACTATCTTTTGATCCAGCAGTTCCATTACTGAGGATATACCCAAGGAAAATGAATCATTCTACCAAAAAGACACATGCACCCATATGTTCATGGCAGCACTATTCACAACAGCCAAGACATGAAATCAACCTAAATGCCCATCAATGGTAGACTGGATAAAGAAAATGTAGTACATAAACACCATAGAATATGACACAGCCATAAAAAAGAATGAAATCATGTCCTTTGCAGCATCATGGATGCAGCTGGAGGCCATTCCCCTTAGCAGACTAATGCAGGAACAGTAAACCAATTATCACATGTTTTCATTTACAAGTGGGAGCTTAACATTGGGTGCACATGAACATTAATGGAAACAGTAGACACTGGGGACTATAAGAATGGGGAGGGTAGGAGAGGGGCAAGGGTGGAAAAACTACCCATTGGGAACTATGCTCACTACCTGGGTGACAAGTTTAATCATATCCAAAACCTCAGCAGCACGCAATATACCTGTGTAACAAACCTGCATGAGTACCCCTGAATGTAAACTAAAAGTTGAAAGAAAAACAACCAAAAATGCTTTTATTGCTAAATATGTTCATCCTGCCTCAACACTTCATTTCATTTTCCAAAAAGTAAAAAGTACCGAGCTCTGATTTTCATATAACTTTCTTTCTTCACCTTTCTTAAGTGGTTTATCGCTGACAGATTCCACAAAATTGTTCTTCACCCCAAAATTCAAACACCTATAAATATTTGAGTGAAGTACTCAAGGAGCCATTAGGCTTAGCACATTTCCATAAGTACAGAGAGTAAGGAGACAATTAGTTCAAACAGATTTGGACACTTATTATGCATTACATGGCAGGCCACATGAGCTTCATGTTTACATCAGTTGCTGTGGTTCACCAAGTCCTACCTTATGATCTGTGTCACTGCTGAGGAATTCTGAGCTTAGAAATCGCCCAATCTTATAAGCGCACTGCTAGCAAACCTGACCCAATGTTGTCCTGGAGGAAGTCATTATCATTATTATTCTGGTTTGAAAACAAATCTGTCCTTTGACGGAGAGAGTGACATTAACTTTATGTCCTTGAAATGTCTCTGGGCTGGGGAGGAGACTCAAGCATTATTACACTGGAATGTAAGCAAATACAATTCCTGACCTGGAACAGCTTTGCAAATATCCTCAAACAAAGCTGTAAATGCCATTTGTTCAGAAGATGTGCAGAAACACCAGATCCATGCCTTTGGGTGCGGGGATGGGGAATGCCACTTGGATCAATGAAAAAAAAAGTCATTTTAAAAATTCAACATTCAATCTTAATGAAATTTCTCATTAATAAGAATGAGAAATTTCATTAAGATTGAATGTTGAATTTTTAAAATGACTTTTTAAAATGACTTTCTTATGTAAATTAGGAACAAAACAAAGCATGTTTAACTTGATAGGCATGAGAATTAAAAGGCGTCAGTGTATTAGATGGTGAAACACCAGGATAATTCCAACAAAGGCAAGCAACCTAGATGCCTGATATCACCACTTCAGTCAAGACTTTACTGCAGATTCTACCAAATTCTCTAAGAAAGGAACAAAAAGAATAGATATGAATAATGAATAGAATAGCAAAATTTTATCACCATTTTCAGAAAATGTCATCATCTACCAAGAAAATAAAATGTAGGACAATTAATGGAAAAATATCAAGAGTTTATTGAGTGGGAATTATATCAAATAACTATACAAAAGTTTACGGTTTTCTATGTGCAACCTATCACAAATTAGAATAGAGTAAAAAAATGAGTGCATCCCAAACAGTAATTTTAAATAATAATATATCTACAAATAAACATAGGTTAAATGGTTCCATTGTTAAACAGATGAAAATGAAAAACTTTAATGAAGACCAAGAAAATTCTGAACACATGAATATGTCATATTCTAATAAAAACTGCATGAGATATGAGAAAATGTTTAGGATTATAATTGAACTTAAAAGTGACCTGGACAAATAAATACACAGCTATGTAACAGCTATAAAACCAAGACCAGCCAGGCGCAGTGGCTCATGCCTATAATCCCAGCACTTTGGGAGGCCAAGGCAGGAGGATCACCTGAGGTCGGGAGTTTGAGACCAGCCCAACAAACATGGTGAAACCTCATCTATACTAAAAATACAAAAATTAGATGGGTGTGGTGGCTTGCGCCTGTAGTCCCAGCTACTCGGAGGCTGAGGCAGAAGAATCGCTTGAACCTGGGAGGTGGAGGTTGCAGTGAGTCAAGATCGTGCTACTGCACTTCAGCCTGGGTGACAGAGCGAGGCACTGTCTCAAAAAAAAAAAACACACACACACACACACACAAGAACAAATAAAAACAAAAAAATCAACAACAACAACAAAAAACAAGACCGGACTGAAGAAAAGCAAATAATGAACGGGGAATTGGCCTAAGTGATAGCAAAGTTAATGCAGCAGTTAAGCAGTGTGATTCTGGATTAGGAACTGATAAATTGTTTAATGGAAAACGATAGCAGATCCAGAAATCAATCCCCGTATACATGAAAATGTCACACACACACACATGCTATAGGGGAAGGGAAGGAAACAAGACACAACAAGTCTGACTGCATTCTGGAGAAGCAGCAGAACTCATTCCTGCAGAAAACTTTCTTACCTTCAGAACAAATGAGGCTCTATAGAGCTCCGTCACCACCAGCCCTGCTGTCAGCCCTAGAAGATCCCAGGAAGGGGAGGCCAACTGACACAGGCAATGAATGCGTGTGTCACTCCTCCTCAGGAGACTGGGAGGTAAGGGTGTTGGTTTTAGGAGCAGAAGCCTCAGATCAGCAATGGATCCCAGGCCCTGATTGCAGCCAAGGGGTTGGCCCCGGCATGAGAACCTGTGTTGTACTAAAGCCAGATATAGCGGGCCCTGGAGTCTGGCTGGCCCCTGCTGTCATCCCCTGGAGACCCCAGGCAGGATGAGATTCCCCAGCTTCCCAGACAGAGGTCTCCTGGAGGTGAGAGCCATGCTCTGAGGGGTCAGGCCTCAGATCAGTAGAAAAGAGAAAGTCTATTCCATTCCAGGAGTCATGGTGAGGACCCCGAGTGAGTATTCAGGGGATCAGTCGCTCTGGAGCAGAGAGGATCCCAGAGTCCCACCCCTGCTGTTGGCTCTGGAAGGCCCAGGCAGGGGTAGCAAGATGAAATGTTTCCTTTCTTCCCTGCAGGTGTCTCAGGATGGTGAGGTTTTGGATAAGTGGTGGTGGAGGACTCAGTTCAGCAGAAGGGAGGTCACCCATTCCCTGCCAGGTATCAAGACACAGACCCTGGATGAGGATGAAAGGCACAACCCACCCCAGAACAGAGGGGGTCCCACAAAATCTGACTTCTGTGGTCAGCCATGCAGGCCGCCAGTAGGGCTATCTCACTGAGGTCTCCGCTGGTTTTCTCCTAAAGAGGCTCTCTGTGTGGCTCAGACTGGATCTAAGGGGATGGCCTCGAGTGAACAGAAAGAGGAGACCCAGGTCCTGCTAGGAGTCTAGCTGAGGAGTCTGAGGGAGGATGGAGGAAACCAAGCAAACCAGAAGGTGCAGAGATCCTCACCTGTGCTATCTGCTCTCAGAGGCCCAGGGTAGAGGTTACTGGCAGACAGGCATGATCACTTCCTGCTCAGTGTTTTCTCTGAGGTGACGCCTGACAGCAAAGGCATCAGGTCAACAGAGGAAGGAATCCCAGATCCTACCAGAAGTCACAGTGGAGACCTGCAAAGTTCAGCAGCCCCCGAGACCACCCTCA